>NC_071293.1:12123215-12265715 GCF_943737925.1 Anopheles nili
ATTCACCTTTCGCTGTTGCTCTTAATACATCTTATCCAATTGACTTTACCTATATAAAAATATCCTGCACCCCTTTTTAAACAAATCTTACCTTTTAACCATCTTAGCTATCAAGCAAAACAATATGTCTCGAATCCTACCTTCTCTTGTTGTTTCACAACTACCATTTCTCTTCATAATCTTTGTTTCGTATGATCAAGCAGTTTTTACCAAAAATTTTCTACCTTATCTGTTGCATCTTTCACGTCATGAAATTAATAAAACCTATTTTTTATGCCGAGAGTTTTCCACTTTTTCTTTCGAAAATCATTTTTTATCCACTATCATTTTTCTTGGATTCGTTGTATCAATTTATTTACATATCAATGAGGAAAAGAAGCATGTTGTTCCATCCTAAGCATGTATAACGTTCAAAATCTTTCTACTTTTCTAACTATTATTCTTATTTCGTCATTAAGCTGCCCGGAAACAATTTCCATTTTCCTTTATATTTCATCTGTATCGCTGTTTCCTTTCAAAACGTCATTCCGAGTTCGTAATCATTACGCTCTGAAATCCATATTGAAATGTATTACACCAACCACATTTCCAACGCAACTCAACACAATTGAAAATTGAATCTTACTGAATAAGGACATGGCTTATTAATATCTACACATGGAAAAAATATTTTGAACTTTTAAATTTGAACATGCATGGGAAGAGAATGAGTTGAGCTTCTAAGCGCAGTTTCGTGTCTAAATAAATAGTAAAAGAGAGAAAAGATGCAGGAAACTGAACTATTTGATGACGTCTTTGCATTTTTGTGATTTTTTGTTATTCTGTAAACGGCAATTCCTTTCCCGTCCCTAATGTAAATTTCACTCGTTTGAAAGAATAAACAAAAAGCATTTGTATCGCTGGGCGATTTTTGAACATGCCAATAAATTAGGGTTGCATTCCCCCATTTTCGCATTCAAGAATATGATACTTTGCTACTTCTTGCATAGACTGTGTTACGGCGTATATGTAAAGTTGTAGTAAGATTAGACGATATTTTTTTTCGGCCATTTTTTTTTCAATATTCCAAATAGGTGTTGTATGCCCTCCCACAATTTTTTTTAAAACCGCACTTTTTTTAATTTTGCCTCATGTCATTTAAATCAGACATGATTGGTTTGCTTGACTATATTTTCCAACACTCTAATAGGAAAAGCTTGTATCGGAGCTTTTATTTTCAAAATTGTGTGTAAAAAGAATCATCCTCATCTAAATTCATCCGGACCGAGCTTTATTGCTATGACCGTATAATTTTTTTGGTGATACAGACAGAAGGTTCTTTGGTCACCCCAATGTGTTTTGCACATGCTCACATGAATCTTTGCCACACTATGAATAATATGAAGCATTTCTACCATGTTTCAATCGAATTGGTGGCCATATGTTTTTTTCAATAATTTTTCGGTGTTTGATGAATGGGGAGTGACAACTATTTAGTCCTCGCTAGTAGAACTAAAATTTTGAAACTCATTGTGTTAGGTGATAAAATAAGAGTTGATTTCTACGACGTTTGTACTCCGAACAGAATATGTTATGACGAACAGATATACCAAACCGGGAAACTTATACTTCACCACATACTGTATAGAAAGTTTTAAGAAACTTATACGCTCTATTTAGATAAACGAATATTATAGACTTTTCGACGGCTGGCTGTATGGAAGCCCTTCTTTATTGGACCGGTGTGGCCGAAATATTTGATTCTTCTGCAAAATATAGAAAAGCATGTGTGCTAAATTTCGGCCAGATCTGTGTTTTATATTTTTTGGTGAATAGTATAGCATTATTTTATGGAGGGTTGTATGTGAGCTTCCCTTTCATTCCCACCGGAGGAGCTGACGTTTCAAATTCATTTAAAGAAATGAAAAAGATTCATACATCACAAATTTCAGTCTAATCGATAGTTCTTTGTACTTTTTAGTAGTTATTAAAGGTTTGTTAGGCGCTCCCCACCCCCTCCTGCATGAGGAGTTGTATGGGAGCTCCCCTTTGTTCTTCATTGAGGAGTCTGAAATTTCACCAGTATTAGTTTTAAGTAATGAAACATCTATGCACCAAATTTCAGTTAAATCGAGCATCATCTATAATTTTAAGCGGATAATATTCACTTTTTGGATGGGGGGTTGTATAGGAGCCCCCCTTTGTTCTTCATTGAGGAGGCTGAAATTTTGCCATGGTTTGTTTAAACTAATAAAACATCTATGTACCAAATTTCAGCCCAATCGTGCGCCATCTATAATTTTAAGCGGATAATATTCATTTTCTGAAGGGGGGTTTGTATGGGAGCCCCCCTTTGCTCCACATTGAGATGGCTCAAATTTTGCGAGTATTAGTTTTTAGTAATGAAACATCTATGCACCAAATTTCAGCAAAATCGGGCTACGACTATAATTTTAAGCGAATAATATTCACTTTTTGGAAGAGGGGGGGGGGGTTGTATGGGATAAATATGTTTTATTTTGTTTTTATCCCGGATTTTGCTCACACCTACCAAATCAACCAACGCAAAATATTGTTCATGTTCGTGTTTACCTCTACCTTTCTTGCTTTTTCTACCTTTCCCCTTCATACGGTGTACGCAAGAACGTGCGATAATTTCTCTGAACTATCTTTCGACGATGGCTATTGATAATGTAACAAACTTCTTAGAACAAGAGCACTCCGTCTCGCTTACAGGCGATCAAACACGTGGTTAGGTGGCTTTGTTAGGCTTGCAATAGGGGTGGTATGCATGGTTGTGTTAGTTACGGACGCTGCAGTAAACGTATTTATGCACAACATTTTCGCTCCATTCTTTTCGTAGTTGCTCGCTGAAACAGACCTCTTAGCTCGGCAAGTTTGTGATATTGTGTAGCGAGTGATAACACTAGAGTGAGTATCAGTAATTTTTCATCATTTTTTCAATTATTTTTTTATATAATTCCTTCCCCATGTTCTGCAATTTTTTTTCTTTTAGTTATAGTAGTGTGCTGTGTTGGCCGATATAGCTGCTGACAAACTAGTAGAGCTAGTACTACACTCTCTCGAAACATAGCCAACATGAGCCAACGATCGCCCTCATCGTCGGAGTCAGAGAAGCTGCCATCAAAACGAGCTCGATCTTCAGTTCTGCAGGGACGTCCACGATGTGGTCGGCAGCTGTTTAAGCCGCTCGTAGAATCAACCGCGAATGCTACAGTTGTAAGTGGCAACTTGTCCATGCCACAAAGCGAAGAAAATGAGACAACCAAGTATTACCAACAATTCGAAGGACCAGGAAAAGGACTTGATGACACTTCGGATGGCAATGAAGTGAAGAAAAATCCGGCAGTTTGCAATCGAAGTCGGGTTCGTAGTCAGATCCCGCGATTTACGGGTTTTCTGGAAGACAATCATTTGTGGCGCATTGAGGACTTCCGAAAGCAGCAACGCGAAAAACGTCTGAGAGGCGAACCGGTCGGTGAAATACGACCGTCTAGAAACGTCTTATTCATCGAATGTGATACGGATTCCGCTTAAGAAGGTAGCATAGAGTTTAGTGGGGCAGAGGTTTGCTTTTTGACGAGAAACATCGAGTAAAGTTATTTTTCCTATGACACAACTAGTGGTTTTCTGGATTCGATCGTCGGATGTACGTCTTAATCAGTTTATGTTAGAAAGCAGAGTTCGGTCTGCAGTGGTGGTTTTAGCTGAAGGTTAAAGGAAGTCCGATCCGTCATAATTACCCGATTTGATTCGAGTCGATGTAGTTTAAGGGATCAATAAAGAGAATGTTAGTGTAAAACAAGTTACGTTATGTTTATGCATCTTCTTTCGATGCAGAGTATACAATTGAATAATCCTTGCTTTTTCAACTAATGCTGAACTCCTTATTCCACAAATCTTCTCTTCGAATCATCTTAGATATCACATTTCTTTTTCCTGACCACAATATCATATCAATGAAGCAATTTTATATCAAATCAACTCTTCTCTCGCTTTTTACAAACACCATTTCTCTACATACCCTTCGTTTGGTATGATCACTTCTATCTTGCTACATTCACCACATTCACCCTTTCGAAACACTCTTTACATCCTTTACCATTTTTCTTGCATCCGTCATATCATAGCAATAAATAAAAGTAACACGTGGTTCCATCCTTCAAGACGCATTCAAGACGTTCAAAACCTTTCTAGTTTCTTTTCGTTTATTATTAATTCGTCACTTACAATCAATTCTACCAATTTTACCTTTCCCTGCATTTTTTACCTATATTGCTGTTCTCTTTCAAAACGCAATCCATGTTTTAATCTCTCTTTGTAATCTAAATTTAAGTTTTTTACACCAACCACATATCCAACGCAGCTCAACAAAAATTTTTTTATATGGAATCTTACTCTATAAGTGCAGAACATTATTATTATTTATATGTTGAAGAATATTTCTCATATTTACATTTGAACATTCGTCGAGTGAGGCATTTTTAGTGCAAGTTAGTGCCTTAACCAATGGGTAAAGAGAAAAGAGTTGTAGTAAACTGAACTGTTTATTGACGTCTTATGCATTTTTGTAAAATTCCTTTATTCTGGAAACGGTCATATCTATGCCCCCCGTGATGTAAAAGTCACTCGTTTAAACGACCAAATTGTTGAGCGATTACCGATCATTTCAGGACATAACAATTGTAAGGGCTCTTACATGCCCTCCTTCATGCATTGAGAATGCTCATACTAAGCTACTTCTTGCATGGCCTGGGTTGAACAGTACATGGCAAGTTTTAGTATAATTTGACAACATATGTAATTTTGAGCTTTTTTTCTCAATATTTCTATTGGTAAATTGAAGAATAAGTATTGGATGCCCTCCCAAAGCCATATGTACTTTTCAACATTTTTCCGTATTTCCTGAAAAGCGTATGTGGCGGGGGAGGAGAGCCCGACGACGACCATTCGATCCCCGCATGTAGAAAACAGTATTTCGTGATGTAAAGATGTACCAGTACTCCTTTTAGCTCCGAACCGCGAAACTTATACTTCATAACATATTGGATAGGAGAGTTTTAATAAACGCCTACGCAATATTTAGGTCAAATTGCATGCCAATTGTATTTTGAACGATTTTAATTACCGCAAGAAGGAATATATGGGATACCCCTCCTCTTACCAACCCAACAGGGAGCAGAAGTGTTGCTTCTTTACAAAAAAATATGTTTAGGCAGATCGGTCATTATTTGAACAATGTGTAGCTATTAAAAGGTAAACTTATTGTTTCATAATACAGTAAGGGGTTGTATAGAAGGCTCTCTTTTCCCCATCGCGGTTACTGAAGCTTTGATTTCTGTTCCAAAAATCTAAGAAAAGTATGTGTACCATAATTCGGTGAAATCGTTAGTCATTTGTATTTTAAAGCGAATAATTATTTTTTTTTAGGGCGGGTGGTTGTAAGGAAAACTGTTTTTCCTTGACCGGAGAAGCCGAAACTTTGAACGCTTTTGTAAAAACTAAAAAAACATCTGTGATAAATTTCGGCCAGTTCTGTGTTTTGTATTTTTAAGCGAATATTGTAGATTTGTTTTGTCGGGGGGTTGTATGGGAGCAACCCTTTGTTCTCCATCGGAGTAGCTGGTGTTTTAGATTCTTCTACAACAATGTAACACAAAACATGAATCACAAATATCATCCCAATTGGTGTTTTTTTGTAGTTTTAGCAAATATTATAGATCTGTTAGACGGGGGTTGAATGGGAGCCCCCTTTTTCATATGCTTATCACGTGAAATAGAACTTGAATCACGTGAAATAAAACGACCAGAATAATAAAAACATCTCTCATGTTAATTATGAAGCTCTTGAGCATTTCTCTTGAGCATGATCACTGATCACTTGGACAACAAATTCCGAAGAATTCGAGTCGATATATGTTGCCCTTTGCACTGTCTCAAGTCTCAACTCGTTCACTTTAACCATAAATTCAGGTCAGGACGAAATTTATAACAGCCATTAAAACGGCGGATCCAACAATAGTCATGCTACATTCAAAACTTAAGGTTTTCTGCTTTTGCAAAACCTCCGTTTTTCAAACGAACTAAAACTCCATTCATATCGTAAGGTGTTGCAATGCAAGAGCAATAATTTTGCATGGAAAGAGTATATGTTATTCATGTTATTCATTTATTCATTGACATGAGCCAGCAGTCAAAATGTAAACAATTTTTTTACATAAATATATTTTGTATAAAATTATACCCAGTTTGTAGTTAAACCTTGCAACGCGGCTCAGAAAAAAATCATCATCTTGTGAGGCTGCAGCACATTTTGTTATGAAATGAAAGGTAAATTTTTGTACTACAAGTTGTGTTGTTTCTTTTTTTGGAGACTTTTGAGGCTCATTAAAAAAATTACCTTTTTTTTAAATATCATTGACTTGAACAGGCTGTTACTCCGAGGATATTGGACTTAGACCCATACTATTTTGGTATTAATTAATTTTAAACCTCTAATTTTAATATATAATATAAATAAGCTGATAAACCCGATTTCATTCGGGTCGACGTAGTTTAAGGAAACATAACGCGGCATTTTCACGTATGCTTGTGTAATTCAATTTTTGACGTGTATATTCTTTTTTTCTCATTTAGTTGTTTTCATTTTATATACATGATTCATGAACCTTTTTTTTATGCCTTGTGTTTTCCACTTTGACTCTTGCGAAATTCCTTTTTTATTCACTATCATTTTTCTTGGATCCGTCATATCAATTTATTTACATAGCAATGAGGAAATGTAGTATATTGTTCCATCCTGAGCATGTATGACGTTCAAAATCTTTCTAGTTTTCAATCTCTTATTCTTATTTCGCCACTGAAGCTATCTGGAAACAGTTTTCCATCTTCCTTTATATTTCATCTGTATTGCTGTTATATTTTAAAATGCCATTCCATGTTCGTAATCATTACGCTCTGAAATTCTTATTGAAATTTATTACACCAACCACATTACCAACGTTACTCAACACAATTAAAAATTGAATTTCACTGAATCTGGGCATAGCGCTATATGTTGCAAAAAATTTTACACTTTGAAATTTTAACATGCGTGGAAAGAGAATGAGTTGAGTTTCTTAGTGCAGTTCAGTGTCTAATTAAATGGTAGAATAGAGAAAAATTGCAGGAAACTTAATTGTTTGTTAACGTCTTTGCATTTTTGTGAATTTCTTTTATTCTGGAATGGGCAATTCCTCTCCCGTCCCTAATGTAAATTTCACTCGTTTGAAAGAATAAACAAAAAGCATTTGTATCGCTGGGCGATTTTTGAACATGCCAATAAATTAGGGTTGCATTCCCCCATTTTCGCATTCAAGAATATGATACTTTGCTACTTCTTGCATAGACTGTGTTACGGCGTATATGTAAAGTTGTAGTAAGATTAGACGATATTTTTTTTCGGCCATTTTTTTTTTTCAATATTCCAAATAGGTGTTGTATGCCCTCCCACAATTTTTTTTAAAACCGCACTTTTTTTAATTTTGCCTCATGTCATTTAAATCAGACATGATTGGTTTGCTTGACTATATTTTCCAACACTCTAATAGGAAAAGCTTGTATCGGAGCTTTTATTTTCAAAATTGTGTGTAAAAAGAATCATCCTCATCTAAATTCATCCGGACCGAGCTTTATTGCTATGACCGTATAATTTTTTTGGTGATACAGACAGAAGGTTCTTTGGTCACCCCAATGTGTTTTGCACATGCTCACATGAATCTTTGCCACACTATGAATAATATGAAGCATTTCTACCATGTTTCAATCGAATTGGTGGCCATATGTTTTTTTCAATAATTTTTCGGTGTTTGATGAATGGGGAGTGACAACTATTTAGTCCTCGCTAGTAGAACTAAAATTTTGAAACTCATTGTGTTAGGTGATAAAATAAGAGTTGATTTCTACGACGTTTGTACTCCGAACAGAATATGTTATGACGAACAGATATACCAAACCGGGAAACTTATACTTCACCACATACTGTATAGAAAGTTTTAAGAAACTTATACGCTCTATTTAGATAAACGAATATTATAGACTTTTCGACGGCTGGCTGTATGGAAGCCCTTCTTTATTGGACCGGTGTGGCCGAAATATTTGATTCTTCTGCAAAATATAGAAAAGCATGTGTGCTAAATTTCGGCCAGATCTGTGTTTTATATTTTTTGGTGAATAGTATAGCATTATTTTATGGAGGGTTGTATGTGAGCTTCCCTTTCATTCCCACCGGAGGAGCTGACGTTTCAAATTCATTTAAAGAAATGAAAAAGATTCATACATCACAAATTTCAGTCTAATCGATAGTTCTTTGTACTTTTTAGTAGTTATTAAAGGTTTGTTAGGCGCTCCCCACCCCCTCCTGCATGAGGAGTTGTATGGGAGCTCCCCTTTGTTCTTCATTGAGGAGTCTGAAATTTCACCAGTATTAGTTTTAAGTAATGAAACATCTATGCACCAAATTTCAGTTAAATCGAGCATCATCTATAATTTTAAGCGGATAATATTCACTTTTTGGATGGGGGGTAGTATAGGAGCCCCCCTTTGTTCTTCATTGAGGAGGCTGAAATTTTGCCATGGTTTGTTTAAACTAATAAAACATCTATGTACCAAATTTCAGCCCAATCGTGCGCCATCTATAATTTTAAGCGGATAATATTCATTTTCTGAAGGGGGGTTTGTATGGGAGCCCCCCTTTGCTCCACATTGAGATGGCTCAAATTTTGCGAGTATTAGTTTTTAGTAATGAAACATCTATGCACCAAATTTCAGCAAAATCGGGCTACGACTATAATTTTAAGCGAATAATATTCACTTTTTGGAAGAGGGGGGGGGGGGGGGTTGTATGGGATAAATATGTTTTATTTTGTTTTTATCCCGGATTTTGCTCACACCTACCAAATCAACCAACGCAAAATATTGTTCATGTTCGTGTTTACCTCTACCTTTCTTGCTTTTTCTACCTTTCCCCATCAGACGGTGTCCGCAAGAACGTGCGATAATTTCTCTGAACTATCTTTCGACGATGGCTATTGATAATGTAACAAACTTCTTAGAACAAGAGCACTCCGTCTCGCTTACAGGCGATCAAACACGTGGTTAGGTGGCTTTGTTAGGCTTGCAATAGGGGTGGTATGCATGGTTGTGTTAGTTACGGACGCTGCAGTAAACGTATTTATGCACAACATTTTCGCTCCATTCTTTTCGTAGTTGCACGCTGGAACAGACCTCTGAGCTCGGCAAGTTTGTGATATTGTGTAGCGAGTGATAACACTAGAGTGAGTATCAGTAATTTTTCATCATTTTTTCAATTATTTTTTTATATAATTCCTTCCCCATGTTCTGCAATTTTTTTTCTTTTAGTTATAGTAGTGTGCTGTGTTGGCCGATATAGCTGCTGACAAACTAGTAGAGCTAGTACTACACTCTCTCGAAACATAGCCAACATGAGCCAACGATCGCCCTCATCGTCGGAGTCAGAGAAGCTGCCATCAAAACGAGCTCGATCTTCAGTTCTGCAGGGACGTCCACGATGTGGTCGGCAGCTGTTTAAGCCGCTCGTAGAATCAACCGCGAATGCTACAGTTGAAAGTGGCAACTTGTCCATGCCACAAAGCGAAGAAAATGAGACAACCAAGTATTACCAACAATTCGAAGGACCAGGAAAAGGACTTGATGACACTTCGGATGGCAATGAAGTGAAGAAAAATCCGGCAGTTTGCAATCGAAGTCGGGTTCGTAGTCAGATCCCGCGATTTACGGGTTTTCTGGAAGACAATCATTTGTGGCGCATTGAGGACTTCCGAAAGCAGCAACGCGAAAAACGTCTGAGAGGCGAACCGGTCGGTGAAATACGACCGTCTAGAAACGTCTTATTCATCGAATGTGATACGGATTCCGCTTAAGAAGGTAGCATAGAGTTTAGTGGGGCAGAGGTTTGCTTTTTGACGAGAAACATCGAGTAAAGTTATTTTTCCTATGACACAACTAGTGGTTTTCTGGATTCGATCGTCGGATGTACGTCTTAATCAGTTTATGTTAGAAAGCAGAGTTCGGTCTGCAGTGGTGGTTTTAGCTGAAGGTTAAAGGAAGTCCGATCCGTCATAATTACCCGATTTGATTCGAGTCGATGTAGTTTAAGGGATCAATAAAGAGAATGTTAGTGTAAAACAAGTTACGTTATGTTTATGCATCTTCTTTCGATGCAGAGTATACAATTGAATAATCCTTGCTTTTTCAACTAATGCTGAACTCCTTATTCCACAAATCTTCTCTTCGAATCATCTTAGATATCACATTTCTTTTTCCTGACCACAATATCATATCAATGAAGCAATTTTATATCAAATCAACTCTTCTCTCGCTTTTTACAAACACCATTTCTCTACATACCCTTCGTTTGGTATGATCATTTCTATCTTGCTACATTCACCACATTCACCCTTTCGAAACACTCTTTACATCCTTTACCATTTTTCTTGCATCCGTCATATCATAGCAATAAATAAAAGTAACACGTGGTTCCATCCTTCAAGACGCATTCAAGACGTTCAAAACCTTTCTAGTTTCTTTTCGTTTATTATTAATTCGTCACTTACAATCAATTCTACCAATTTTACCTTTCCCTGCATTTTTTACCTATATTGCTGTTCTCTTTCAAAACGCAATCCATGTTTTAATCTCTCTTTGTAATCTAAATTTAAGTTTTTTACACCAACCACATATCCAACGCAGCTCAACAAAAATTTTTTTATATGGAATCTTACTCTATAAGTGCAGAACATTATTATTATTTATATGTTGAAGAATATTTCTCATATTTACATTTGAACATTCGTCGAGTGAGGCATTTTTAGTGCAAGTTAGTGCCTTAACCAATGGGTAAAGAGAAAAGAGTTGTAGTAAACTGAACTGTTTATTGACGTCTTATGCATTTTTGTAAAATTCCTTTATTCTGGAAACGGTCATATCTATGCCCCCCGTGATGTAAAAGTCACTCGTTTAAACGACCAAATTGTTGAGCGATTACCGATCATTTCAGGACATAACAATTTTAAGGGCTCTTACATGCCTTCCTTCATGCATTGAGAAAGCTCATACTTAGCTACTTCTTGCATGGCTTGGGTTGAGCAGTACATGGCAAGTTTTAGTAAAATTAGACAACATATGTAATTTTGAGCTTTTTTTCTCAATATTTCTATTGGTAAATTGAAGAATAGGTATTGGATGCCCTCCCAAAGCCATATTTTCAACATTTTTTCCGTATTTCCTGAAAAGCGTATGTAGCGGGGGAGGAGAGGCCGACGACGACCATTCGATCCCCGCATGTAGAAAACAGTATTTCGTGATGTAAAGATGTACCAGTACTCCTTTTAGCTCCGAACCGCGAAACTTATACTTCATAACATATTGGATAGGAGAGTTTTAATAAACGCCTACGCAATATTTAGGTCAAATTGCATGCCAATTGTATTTTGAACGATTTTAATTACCGCAAGAAGAAATATATATGATACCCCTCCTCAATCCTAATGTGTACCATAATTCTGTCAAATCGCTAGTCATTTGTATTTTAAAGCGAATAATTATTTTTTTTAGGGCGGGTGGTTGTAAGGAAAACTCTTTTTCCTTGACCGGAGAAGCCGAAACTTTGAACGCTTTTGTAAAAACTAAAAAAACATCTGTGATAAATTTCGGCCAGTTCTGTGTTTTGTATTTTTAAGCGAATATTGTAGATTTGTTTTGTCGGGGGGTTGTATGGGAGCAACCCTTTGTTCTCCATCGGAGTAGCTGGTGTTTTAGATTCTTCTACAATGATGTAACACAAAACATGAATCACAAATGTCAGCTTAATCGGTGTTTTTTTATAGTTTTAGCAAATATTATAGATCTGTTAGACGGGGGTTGAATGGGAGCCCCCTTTTTCATATGCTTATCACGTGAAATAGAACTTGAATCACGTGAAATAGAACGACCAGAATAATAAAAACATCTCTCATGTTAATTATGAAGCTTTCGAGCATTTCTCTTGAGCATGATCACTGATCACTTGGACAACAAATTCCGAAGAATTCGAGTCGATATATGTTGCCCTTTGCACTGTTACCACTCATAAGTCTCAACTCGTTCACTTTAACCATAAATTCAGGTCAGGACGAAATTTATAACAGCCATTAAAACCGCGGATCCAACAATAGTCATACTACATTCAAAACTTAAGGTTTTCTGCTTTTGCAAAACCTCCGTTTTTCAAACGAACTAAAACTCCATTCATATCGTAAGGCGTTGCAATGCAAGAGCAATAATTTTGCATGGAAAGAGTATATGTTATTCATTCCAACTCTTTGTGACATGAGCCAGCAGTCAAAATGTAAACATTTTTTTACGTAAATATATTTTGTATAAAATTGTACCCATTTTCGTAGTTAAACCTTGCAACGCGGCTCAGAAAAAAATCATCATCTTGTTATGAAATCAAAGGTAAATTTTTGTACTACAAGCTGTGTTGTTTCAGTTTTCGGAGGCTTTTGAAGCTCTTTAATTTTTTTTTTAAATATCATTGACTTGAACAGGCTGTTACTCTGAGTATATTGGACTTAGACCCATAATATTTTGGTATTAACTAAGTTTAAACCTCTAGTTTTAGAATATATTATAAACTAGCTGATAAACCCGATTTCATTCGGGTCAACGTAGTTTGAGGAAACATAACGGGGAATTTTCACGGTTACTTGTGTAATTCAATTTTTGATGTTTATATTCTTTTTTTCTCATTTATTTGTTTTCATTTTATATACATGATTCATGAAGCCTAGTGTGTTCCACTGTAACTCTTTCGAAAATCCTTTTTTATCCACTAACATTTTTCTTGGACCTGTCGTATCAATTTATTTACATAGCAATGAGGAAATGTAGCATATTGTCCAATCCTGAGCATGTATGACGTTCAAAATCTTTCTAGTTTTCAATCTCTTATTCTTATTTCATCTCTGGAGCTGCCTGGACACAGTTTTTCATTTTCCTTTAAATTTCATCTGTATTGCTGTTATATTTTAAAATGCCATTCCATGTTCGTAATCATTACGCTCTGAAATTCTTATTGAAATTTATTACACCAACCACATTACCAACGTTACTCAACACAATTAAAAATTGAATTTCACTGAATCAGGGCATAGCGCTATATGTTGCAAAAAATTTTACACTTTGAAATTTTAACATGCGTGGAAAGAGAATGAGTTGAGTTTCTTAGTGCAGTTCAGTGTCTAATTAAATGGTAGAATAGAGAAAAATTGCAGGAAACTTAATTGTTTGTTAACGTCTTTGCATTTTTGTGAATTTCTTTTATTCTGGAAAGGGCAATTCCTCTCCCGTCCATAATGTAAATTTCACTCGTTTAAAAGAATAAACAAAAAACATTTGTATCGCTGAGCGATTTTTGAACATGCCAATAAATTAGGGTTGCATCCCCCCATTTCCGCATTGGAGAATCTGATACTTTGCTACTTCTTGCATAGACTGTGTTACGGTGTACATGAAAAGTTGTTGTGATTTAAGACGATATTTGTTATTTTGGGCATTTGTTTTCGAATAGGTAATATTCCGAATAGGTAATATTCCTCCGAAGTGAATATTTTATGATGAAATATATACCAAACCGGGAAACTTCTACTTCATCACATATTGTACAGAGAGCTTTAAGAAACGCATACGCAATATTTAGGTCATATCAGATGCCACTTGTAGTTTGAACGATTTTCAATTACAGTAGGAGGGAATATATGGGAGATCCGCTCCTCTTTCCAACCTCACAGGGGGCAGAAGGGTTTGACTTCTTTACAGAAAGATTTAAAAATCATGTTCAGACAAATCGGTCATCATCTGTATATTGTACAGCCCTTAAAAGACATACATATTGTTTTATAATAGGGGTAGAGAGTGGTATACAAGATACTCGTTTTTTCATCGGGTTAACTGTAGCTTTGGTTTCCGCTCCAAAAAGTTGAAAGAAGAATGTTGGGCGAATTGTGGAAAAATTCGGTCGTCGTTTTTATTTTTAAGCGAATATTATGGACTTTATCAACGCGAAGGTTGTCTGGAAGCCCCCCTTTTTTCTTGACCGGAGAGGTTGAAACTTTGGATTGTTTTGCACAATATAAAGAAAAACATAAGAGCTAAATTTCGGCCAGATCTGTGTGTGTTCTTAGGTGAATAGTCTAACCTTTTTCTGATGGCCGGTTGTACGAAAACTCCCTTTTCCTCCCACCGGAGTAGCTGACGTTTCAGATTCTTTTATAAAAATGAAAAAAAAAACTTTCATCACAAACTTCAGTCAAATCGCTTGTTCTTTTTTTTTTGGTAATTATTATAGATTTGTTAGACGGGGGGTTGTATGAAAGCCCCCAGTTTTACTTCGCGGTGGTGGTTGAACAATTGACTACTTTCGCCGTATGCAAAAAGAAGAATGTTTGCGAAATTTCACCCAAATCTTACCTTATTTATAGTTTTAAGAGAATAATATTCATTTGTTGAAGGGGGGGTTGAATGAGAGCTTCCCTTTGTTCTTCATTGAGAAGACTGTAATTTCGCCAGCCTTACTTTTCAGTAATTAAACGTCTATGCACCGAATTTCAACCAAATCGGGCATCATTTATATTTTTAAGTGAATATTCGCGAATTGTTGGTGTAAGCAAGCCGCTCTGTTGCGGGGTTAAAAAAAATCAAATCCCCAAATCCGACCCCGATTAAGATGATTTTGATTTGATTAAAAGCAAAGAGAACTCTGTGACGATAGATGTGATTAACGATAGAATTGATAAATATGACTGTAAACTTTTGTTTTTCTTCTTCTGTCATATTTATATTCTATTCAAATAGCGCTTTATAAAAATCATCACAGATATTTGCCTTACCCTCCCAACCAAATAAACAATATCTGATAAACCATAAAAAGAATTATGAGAAAATAAATCTCAACCAGATCAACAATGTCTGATAGACCAATAGGTATCAGCATTGCAAGCCTTATTCTTGCGTAGCTTGCATTTGGTCGCAGATACGAATGCGTATAGTGAACCGCTGAGCAAGTCTATTTATTACTTGTTTTCTCATATTTAAACACTTTTGGGAGTATATTGAACTCTTGATTAGTTTAATAATCAAGAGCTAGTAATTAAGTTTTGATAATTACAAGCGTGAAAGTTCAACCAATTGCTGATTTCGTTGAAACAAGATTAACTTAATATTTAAATTTGTTTATGTTAGTGTCTTCTAATTTAGGACTTTTCCAGATTAAATGTAATGAATCTCATAAAAATGTCTCTTAAAATGTCTGCTATAATTTCCATTAAACCAAACTACAAATACCATGACGCTTTTTATAGCAAATTAAATTCCTCCAGACGTTACTCCCGTCAAACTAGCTTCATTGTAATGCCAAAACGGATGTCGTGGGCCATTTTGCAACCGACGTTCACTAGAAAGGAAGCGCAAGGAAGGAAACGTAGTTCGAACTGCGCATGGACACATTTCGGCAGATGCGCTGACTCCTGTGCATGTGTATACCCGTCCTGCTCGTACACCCAGACAACCCGCCACATCCCGGTCACGGTAGCAGTAACCATCTACGGAAGGACAAGAAAGGAGCAACCAAAACCGGTCTTTGCCATCGTCGCACCAGTGGCGTTGTCTTCGCGATCGTTTAGCCGCGGGCGAGCACCGCGCAAAGGACCTTTCAGTGTCAATCAAGATGTGAACGAATCGACCACGCCATCGCAACGTCTTCAAAGCGGGTCTTCCCCTTGCGATTTTCCGGGCGACAAGGAATAAGGTTGCCGTGTTTGGTGTGGGCTGTGCGTTTGTCTGCACGGGGTTTTTCACGGTGAAAAGCGGCCACCGTTTTGCCCAGCCCGAAGTGGCCGAATTTCCCACGTGCTCTTTTGTTTCCGTTTCGGTGTGTCAATTGACGTGTGACGGTGTGTGCGCGCGTGCGTGCGTGTTTGCGTGTGTTTCCTTTCGCGGCTCGTCTGCTGCTTGCCTTTGCTGGCGAGGGATTTTTTCCTTCTTTGCTTGATTGTTTCGCTCTTCCCCGGTCGTGTCGGGCCTGGCGAGACCGGAATCTTCCTAGACAGGAAGGAATCGGAAGTAATTCGCGTGTGTGTGTGTGTGTGTAGTGCAATCCGTCACGGCTATCCAACACCTAGTGCGGCGGCGATCAACAACTGAAGCGTGTGGCAACAATCAACCGAACTCGGAACTCCGGAACATCGGTGCAGGTAAGCATCGTACCTCATCTCGTGCGTGCAATGAAGAGGCCTTCGCGATACCTCAATTGGATTATGTCCGGTGCGTGCTTGCGTTATGTAATGCAAGCGTTTCCCTGTTCGACTGGAGGTTGTTACACGTGCAGCAACCCTACGAGGACCACACGTGATCCCATTTACCGCACAGCGTGGGCAGAGTCTGAAGCTGTCACTGGTATCGGATCCCCGTGATCTGGATCAACTCCTGCCGGGGTCGCTAATGGCGGCTATGTCAGTTTCTCATACAAGTCTTCTCGAACGTGTGTCTACCCCGGGGTTTGCGAGCGTACGGTCGTTGTGTTTGTGTGGTCGAGAGAATGAACCGGACATACGTCACATCACACGCGTTGTCCTCGATCTGCCGCTCATCTTTTACTTCCTGCTGCTCTTCTTCCTATCCCTACGCATACACACACACACACACACACACATAGAACCGAACACAGGTGCATCGCTCCACTTCCGTGACATCGAGACCAGCAGCTTCCAGTCTCCAGTCCTTGGACTTTGTACGAACAAAGAACACCCAGCACGTGGTACGGGCGCAGGATCAAGGACATCAAGGTGGTTCGCCAGTTGCCTAGAGAAAGCACGCGTCCGGACACTCGCACGTGGCAACACACGTGCCAGTCTCCCTTCGCCTTTCAAAACCCCCTTCCCTCCCCCATCCATCCTGTCGTCCTTGCCGGTGTCATCTCTCGCGACCGCCGCCGCCGCCTGGTACCTGCCGACCGGGCACGGAACGGCGCGGCGCAACGAGGACCACTGGACGGCCCGCCCAAGCCGGACCGCCATTGTGGCCCTGCATCTACACCACTACACGCTCCTGACGCCGCCCCGGACGGCGGCCATCGGGGCCACGGCGGGTCCGAAGCCGGCGGTGCTGTCAACCACGGGTGAATATGCACGCCTCTCCTTGCTAACAAAAACCGTACCCGTTTTTTTGTGCGTGTTGCGTCCATCCTTGCTTATGTGTGCGGGCTCATCACCCAGCCAGGCACGCACACGTGTTCGCGGTTTCGAGCGCCGAATTCGAACAGCACCCGAAATTGGAAACCAAAATAAAAAACGAAAAAACGCCGGACAAAAATGCATGTGCAGAAGTATTGAGCACCTTCGGCCGGATGGCTCGAGACAACCGTGCGATAGTGTGCGTGCGTGTCTGCAACGAACGCCTACAGCAGCTGGAACAAGCATTGCACCCAGCCGGGCATGCGTGCGTGTGTGCGCGCGTGTGCGTGTGCGTGCGTGTGTGTCGTTGTCGTTAATTAGTTGTCGCTTGTCTCCATCCATGAGTAGGTGTTTAGCTTGCTGTGGCGTAGAATTAACCATCATGCACCTACACCTCGCTAGCCGTTCGTTCTGTGTGTCGTCCTTTTGGCCCTCCTTAGCCAGCCACACTGTTCCTGCTTGGTTGTATATGCGTGCTACACCCCTATCCATCCTTTTCTTTCCGCTTCCCATGCTCGGTACCACCCAAAGTTCGATGATCTGTCGTCTCGTACTGTATTTATTCCACATTTCAGCTATCTAATAGAGGTATCGTTGATTTGCTAGTAGCTAGTTGCCAGGCGGTTGGACACACTTCTTCATGCCACTTTCACTACTATCGTTTTCTTTGTCTTTTGTTTTAATTCGTTCTCGATGTGTCTATTTGTATTATGTTCGTTTGTTGGTTATGCGATTCGATGAAATGCCTTATACAAATATGAATTCTCTACGGCTTGCTCTGTGGAGCTGAATTTCAGGCTTTCTTCTTACAGGCTCATGATAAATGGGGTATTTGATGCCATGGGCTCACAAGGATTGAGATTCCATATATTAAATTATCACACAGATATCACGAGCCGCATTAAAGGCTAGTACTTGTCTTAACGTTGAGAGACTGCTATTATTTCCAATTCCCATTTAAAAGCCGTTATTCAGCCCTTTAAGGGGTAAAATTCCATTATGTAAATTTCATACATTTATTCTAAGAATATTGTACAAAATCCTGCACGAACACGTATCAACAACATGATTGGAAAAATGTTCAAAACCATGCAGGCCGACTGTCCCAAAACTGTTTAAAATCCTTTGAATTATTTTATTAAGCAATTATTATCCTCCTGCCAACGAACCACTTAGTGAAAGTATTAAATGGATAAAGGGTTAAGAAAAACGTGACACAAGTTGGCTTTATTGCAGTCCTCCATGGGTTAAAATTCGATTATATAAATATGATAAATTTCTTCTAAGAATATCGTTCCAAAACCCAGCATCTTTTCATATCAACAACTTTATCATTAACATGAACAAAAGCATGCAGGCAGAATGTACTTCTATTGCTAAAAAACCTTTGAATTTTTTTAGATATTATTCAGGAATTATTATCCTGCTGCCAATGAACCGCTTGGTTAAAGTGTTAAATGGATTAAATAAAGGGTTAAGAAAAACGTGACACAAGATGGCTGGGATAAAGATAAGCAATTTCGTCTATGAGCACCTAGGTAGTCATGCAAACAGGCTAATAATATCGTTGTCCTGAAACGAGATCGAATCAGAACTATTCTTAGCAAAACTTCGGTAACCTGAGCGTTTGTTCCAGCATTAAAACGACAAAAGAGCCTCATGTTATCGACCGACGTCTACCGCGACAAAGCATGTTGGAATAATCACAGATTTATTAGCATTTCTATATATACTTCAATTATTGTTGAGCAACCCAGCCCAGGCGTAACTCCATTGACTTATTGAATTGTTCGATCCAATAGCCTGAGTCGGTGCTAATTTCTAACCACTCAGGTGTACATTGCATACAGCTCGCCAGCATTCGGTTCAGAAAGAAACTGAAACGTAACTCCCTCATTCCCAATTAGTCCTAGCTACAGGACGTCGGTTAATACCGCATGAGCTGTTTTATTTCATTTTTTTGGCTGCTTGCGTCAGGCTTCTCACTATTCAGGCGGAGCATTCCGTTCAGTTACACCCATCGCGTAATGAGCAATGCTTTTCGACTGAAATCTGAGCCGAGCTGCAAGTCGGACTCCTTTACCGGACAAGACTTTGTACGTTCGGCAAGTTTTACAGCGATTCTGATCATATAACGGCTACAAACGTTTCCGCTTGCATCGTAACTTCTCTATCCAGCGAGCTTGCGCAACACCGACAGCGAATCCTTAAAACTTCTAACACTTCCCAAACCCTACTGGGGCAAAGTTTGTACCTGTTCTTCATTGTACGCGAGTTTCAAAACAGTAAAAAGCGTCGTTTGATGTTTTCTTGTTTGTTTCAGACAAACTGGAATGTTGCCACCGCGCACAGAATATGCATTGTTGTATTGATGAAACTTTTCCTGCGCCAGTGCTAAAGGCTTCAGTTCGGCAACAACCTGAAAAACCTGAGCGCGACGCCCTCGAAGAATTTACCATTTTGCCATCAATTAGCATTCGTTTGGATCGCTTTCCGGCCAGACCGCCATGCGTAATTGATGTCGCAATCGTGCCAAAGGATGGTTGGATAATTGTTCCGGTCAGCCGGAAAAGTTCTCACAATTGCGTCACAATTACCGAACGGCTGGGGCGGGTTTTGCATTCCCGCGGCGATCCCGAAGGTTTTCCCGGGCCCATGCACACAAGCCTCAAGGTCACGCGAAAGGCACATTTACGTGGCGTACGGCAGCACTAATATCCTGCCATGACCGACCGGCATTAATCGTGAGATAGCTTGACGATGGACGTGCGCCGAAGTTGACATTTTCCCAGCACCAAAGTTGACGTGATGCTCGACCTTGGGCGCCTGAGCCTGAGCTAGTTGGTTTTCGCTTTTCCCGGATCCCACACCTCCTGCGAGTCCTGCACACACACACACACACACACACACACACACACACACACACACACACAAAGCCCGTGTGCAAACTGCGCATGAAACCCGCCGCCCAGCGATGATTTCGTAATGTGATGCAATTCTTCGGGTTTTTCCTCGCGACGTCACACGCTGCAGAAGCGTTACATACCCGTTGCAACCGATTTCCACCGAGGTGGGGTGCCTGCTAGCGAGCTAGCTGCCACGCGTGCAGGCTGACATTTTCTCCAACGTTCTCTGGCGCGACCTTGAAAGTTTCTCGCCAAATGGAAAAAGCGAAACCGCTCTCGCTTAAACTAATGGCACGGTGGCTTTGGTAGAACAACCCTGATGTTCCGAGGGAAATAAATTAAATTCATCCCCCCATTTGGCACCGCCAACGGTGGCTAAAGGTCAACCGAAGAATGCTCCACGGAAAATTGAAAAACGTGCCGATGGGAGCGATGCAAGCGACACAGCGGGCTGGGTTATAGCTGCTAGTCATTTAGGTAGTTTATATCTTCCATCAAACTCCCATTTGGGGTAGTGGGAGCCTTTTTTTATCCATCTCTTTGAGCATTCAGGGCCGCTAGTTTTAATGATAAATTATAATTATTTCGTACGGCTGCTACAGACAAGATAACTTTTCAATTTCTCCAGCTACCAGTGATTGTAGGCTGTTGCTTTTTTCACTGATAGTTCATTTATCAGCTGGAATGTGGCTACAAAGATATGAAAGATAAATAACCTATAAACAATAAATTACTCCAACACACGCTGTTTTCATTGATCGGAAATTAGATGACGCGCTCTATCTCTTGGCTTGATTAATGTAGGCCGAGGGCAACTGCCTGCTTTAGCAACACATTATCAATACCTAGCTACAGTACTGAATCATCGATATGTGTGCCATTATCAGCCTTACGTTAAGCAAAAAGTTATCATCACGTTAAGTATGGCTTCTTGACGAATAGGAAGGTAAAACCAACAACGGCTATGCCGCCAAATGAACTAATCCGTCCACCGGTCGCGTGTATCGGACCGTTCCGGCCCTTAAGCCTCGCTTAATGCAAATTATCGGAGTACAATCTTAACCGCCTTCAAGCGGCCTCTTTCACCGTGCAACTGATCGATATTCCACTCGCCTTATCCCTCGTTCCAACCCAATTACGAGTCCTCCATATGAGTTTCCCAGCGTGGCTCCCAATACCAATTAGCAGGTGAACGTTGTCGCGCAGAAGTACACCAAAACACATTGTTCCTTGAGACCTAACGTTGAGGCACTGAGTAGCTCGGGCAAGATGGCGCTCTCTTATCGCTTGGTATGCAATCAACGCGTCTCCAGATACGAGTCACCAGGGAAAACGGCACGCCATATTCACCCTATCGCCATTGATTGCAGCACCGGTAATCCTTCCGGTAAGCCTGGGAGTTGGGGGACTTCACCTGACGCAGTTTTATTTGCCTAAAGGGAGCTCATAGCGTGCAGGTTATGGGCTGTCCGCCATAAAGCAAATCAAACACTGCGTTGTCAATGCGGACTAATTTCTCCATGATTTATACATCGTTCTTTCACGATGGGTACAGTGGAACTAGGGCTTATGATTAGTATGTAGTTTTGCATTTCCATCCCAACATGTTACAATTCTATCGACTTGCGGTTGTTGACTACGCCCGTAACCTGCTCAGAAAGGAAAACGATGACTATCTCCACCAACAACTTTGTGTGCAATCTAGGACAATTTTCCTTCCTTTATTTCACGCGCATACCATGAATAGCACATCGATAATAATCCAGATTACACCAGACATTTTATGATCCGCTAAACTGCGTCGTCCGGACTTTAATACGATGGGTTACTAAGCTCTCTGGCTCTGATCTGGTACCTAGCAAACGTGGCATGACAGATCGCTTGCTGGTATCGACTCGGTGCCTGATTAACCTCATTTTCCACCACACACCCGCAGGACTTACGCTTTCATCGCGTCTTTTAGCGAAACCCAAAAGGGTCACCAATTCAATGCCATACAATGTCGCACAATGCAGTCGACAATCACACCCGGTTTCAATCACCTTTTTGCAACCCAATATCATTGCCACCATCGGTGGAATCTGCCGGTGTATCATCGGTACCGATAAGATATCGAACGCGCCAGCGTGATTGAAGTGTTTTTTTTGTCTGGAAGCTGATAGAGGCGCTAAAGGCACGATGCTAATGCGATTATCATCATCCATAATTATGCTGCGCCGTCCATCGCGCGCCATCTCGCGGTAACTCGCAACCGTAACCGCCGTTTGTGTGGAATCGAAAGTCACCGTTACGCAGTTCATTTTGATTGAATTGATTTTTCCCCTTCTCATTGGCACCCTACTACTGTTCGATTTGGTACGCCTCCATTCACGAGGTTGCTGCTGATGCGCGTTGATTGACGGCGACTGAGCATGGCCGAATTTCCGGGATCTCTGCAGCTGCGGTGACTCCTCAGGACGGTCACCGCGATGGCCTCCGATCGGAGGCTCCAAATTCGAAATCGGAGCAAACACCGTGTGGCAACACCTGAACGTCGGTACCGGAGCGAATGGTTTTTCGAACATTTCGATTCCATTCTGCACGTTCCACTTGCGCGACGCCTGATTGCAGCAACAACCCAGCAGGCTGCGGTTTCGGGACATTGGACGTCAGTGGCTTGATTTAATGTTATGGGTTGTTAGATCTAGGCTAATGCAAGCTTCCTATTCTCACGCCACCGTGGCGGATGCCGAATTTCTAACACCTTGGAGGTCACACCGTACATGAGTGGTACCTTTCAGTGCATTTGGTCCTTGAAACGTGCAGGTGTTCATACCCGGAATCTCTTTCGAATTGCGTTGCAGTACTTTCGTCAATTGTGTTCGTCTTTCAAGCGGCGCTACTTATGAGCCAGCAAAATGTAAATAATGCCACAAACACGGCCCACTCGAGCGTGCAACCTGTGGCATAGTTGGCACTACCAAAATAAAAAAAAACCCCTCAACTTGTCCGCGTTTATCAGAGTTTTATCAAGATCGATTAAACACGCCTGCCCGCGGCATTGAGCTGCGGCTAATCGGCGATTACGGGCGTGAAGCGAAGGAATTGACAGCCGGCACCGGACAACCACCGAAGTGGGCCGATTATTGTCGATTCAGATTTTGACACTTATCGTACCTGCGAAACACGTGCTCGCTGCGGGTCCGCATGTGAATTTGCGCCAAAGCGCATGCGCCACCACTGCCAGAACGAGCTGGGTAGCGCAACTATAGATTGCTCGATAAATTCGTAGACGGCGTACGCCAGTAACGCCACTACCGAGCGGAATGCTGTGCCACCAAGCTGTGCGTTTTGGGAGATTCTCAAATAGTGCACGATATCGACCATAGTTCGCGCCATAGCCACGCCGTATCAGGCCATCCCAATACATTGTAAACCCGTTTCGCTAATTGTGTTTAGCGATAGCTTCTGGGGAATGACTGCACAAATACCGTTCCCGTCTTTATCACCTGAAGCCCGGTTATCAGAAGGGCTGCTGGTATGTATTTGTAACCTTTTTTTTCCGCTACGCCAAAAGCTACTGAGTGCCACTTGCAATTACACACATTGTGCAAACGTTCGGAGCTGCTCCTCTACCTGCTGGGTTATTGTACTCCTGTTCTAATCCGGTGGATCTAACACGCTAATAGGTTCTAACTTACTCGCTTAGACGATAGTGCCAGTGCCGGCCATAATAGAGCTATTTTAGCCCACTCACCTACGCATCCCCCAACCCAGTCGATAGTTCGCGTGCCTTTTCATTTCATCTCTCTCTCTCTCTCTCTCTCTCTCTCTCTCTCTCGGTCAGTTTCCACTAATCTTAATGCCCCAAAGCCGGTGCCCTGTGACCGACGTCTGAGTGGCTCGAGCTAGAGCAAAAGCAAAAACTAAAAGCCCGAAAGCATTCTTATCGAACCCTTTCTCGTTCACACGCTGTTCCTTCTTTGGTTTCGCCTTTGCACGCTATTCTTGCGATATTCGCAATCGGGCTGGAGGCTGGGACAGCATCTTGACTCCACGAGCGCTCAGCAAAAAAAAAGAGATAACAAGAAGATCCTGTTCTCGCCTGCGAGTGCTGCCACCGATGAGAGACCCGCGCGGATGGTCGTTTCGAGCTTTCAGCGCCAGATCGTGTTCTGCCGTTGGGATCTCACCGAACTCGTATGGTGTTTGGGTCCTTGTCGAGATCCCGACTCGATCCCACAACGCGAAAGGAACCTGAATTCCCTTCCCAGGGTTTTTGGGGCTAAAAAAAACCCCCCAAAACGTCAAACTGAGTGCGTTTGATCTGTGGGGATGAATTGTTTTGCTCGGTGAGTTCAGAGCAGTTAATTGAAAAGAAAAAAAAGAAACCCACCCAACTCCAGCATGATGTACTCTGCCACCTGCACCCGACCTCATGGTGTGCGTCTCAGGTGAGTGAGCGTGTGAGTGCGAGCACCGTGCACCCCCTGTCGGTGGCCCCCAAATCTGAGCCCCCACCCCCTCGCCAGGTGAGTTTCACCGGTGTAACCGAACGTCTTCAAGTGTGTGCGGGGCTCGAGGCCAAAAGTGCCTCAGTCCGGGCCCCCCGGAAGGACAACGTCTGACAGAGCGGCACTGTAGCTGTGGTGGAGCGTGGCCACTCATTCGCGTGTCAGCCGCTCGCAGAGTACGGTGTGCCTGGTGTGTTCGGTTCGGCTGTTTTTTTTTCTACTTTTTTTTTCTGCAAGGCTCGTTGGCAACCTCTGCCTTTATCACACCCGGCTCGTTGTGGTGTTTGTTGGTGGCGTTCTCGGTGCGTTCTTTCAAGCTCCTGCAGCTGCCCGATGTGAGTGTCGTGCTCCTTGGGAGGCGAGGCGTGTATCCTTGCGCGTGTGATAGTAGACAGTTTGACTCCTTCGAACAACGTCCATCAACCAGCGCTCAACCAACCATCGGACGGGACTTCTCGCACCTCGCCCAGTTACCATTCTAGCCTCTCTCAAAAACATCCTCCACAAGCTGGAAGCTGTGCTTCAGCAATCCCTTACGGTAAGGTTCAATTTTCGGAAGGGCCCTGTTGAGGTTTGAGGGCTCTCTTCGACTCACCACCCCCTCTGCTCTTATCCTTGGTCGGTTTCTCCGGTGGACAACCCCCTCCCCACTCTCCCCCCCCCCCCCCTCATTACCCCGCAGCTCGTCACCTGTTGAGGTTAGGTCAACACCTGCGTGTGTAACCTTCGGTCATCCGTTGGTTTGGCTCGACGTCCAGTGATCCATGACCGCTTGTGTGAGCGTATGCGTGTCTGTGTGTGTGTGCTTGTTGGTGTGATTAAAGGTACCCGCGAAACACGCGCGCGCGTGCGAGCTTCCGAAAGCCGAGGGCTAGTGAAAGTTATGGGAAACGAACGCACACTCGACACGCGGTGCTGCAGGTGTTGCAGGCCCTACATCTAGAGCCCTACCTCCACCCCACCATCTTTGCTTCGCCACACTTTGCCTTAAAGCCACACTTTCGCCGTCCCTGACCTAAGTCAAGCGGCGTTACGGCGTGAAGCACGTGTTTGTTGCGGTCTGTGAAGCCGCCATCACTTTATCCGTTTTATTGGAGTGTCAAATAGGTGGAGTGTCAAACTGAGGCTCAACTGACATCGGTAGCTACATTCGGCACATCCCCCCAGAACTCTACTCCACCGCACACAACAGCTCGCGTGTACTTGTGTGTGTGTGTCCGTGCGTGTGTGTAATTAATTTCACCTAATTACCGGTTGCACTCGGTGTTGAGAATGTTACCAGCGCGTATCGTCACATCGTCGATCGGCTCGTGCTCGAGATTTTATCGACGACATTTGTTTGTATTTCGCTCCACACCTAGAACGTACGACGCGTCGTCACGGCGTGAAGAAAGCAAATTTAACATGGCCGCGCCCGGTAGTGTTGCAGAAAAAGTGCGTTACACCGGACGTCACCGGCTGTCACTGGCTCCGGTAGGTGTAACCGTTCGCGGGTAGATTAATAGTGGTAGTGGACGCAGTAGTACCAGTGCTCTTTGCCGTTCAGAATTCTAGCTAGAGATTCACCCGAACCGTGCGGTAGGTGTGTGCGTTCGCTTAAATTGCCACTCTGTGCTCTCATCCCAATCCATGGCACTTTGTTTGCTTCCTCTTATCGAACCGGCGTGTGTCGGTGTCTAAAATGGATGCCCAAAATGTCGCCCTAGCAACCGCGTGGTTCGAATTGTCGTATCAGCAGAGAATTCAGGTCAAAAGGTCAACCGCGAGGATCTCTCTCTCCCTTTCTCCCTCTCTCTCTCTCTGTCGTTCTGTCTTCCAAAAGAACGATGGATGATGCGATCACGGATGCATTAATGCGACACCGAAAATAGCACGACTATTTCGGGAGTCCCACACGAGAGAAACCGGCTTCCGGGCTGGGGTCGAGTTCGACTACACACTCGGTGTCTGAAAGCCTGTCCAGTACCTGTTCGCTAGCAGCTGTGTGTATAAGTGTTGTAAGGGTGGAACGATGGAAAACTCGCTGGAATTCCCGGTTCACCCAATAAACCAAAAACTCCACCATCAGAGCCATGAGTCAGAAAAATCCCCCCCCCCCCCTCCTTCCCACCTCTGCTCCGGTGTACGCAGGTCGTCTCGCTTTATCACGTGCCCGATCGCAATCAGTCGTCTCATTTCACGGTCATGTGCGGGAAAGATCGATTTTAGGTCCGCATTCATCTGTCCATCCGCATGTTCGGAACCGTTTCGTCCTGTCTCGAGCAAAAAAAAAAAGAAAAAGAAAAACGCTGTAATACAAGCAACACAAAATGTCTTTGTTCTCTCCCAAACCAACCCCCATGAGCGCTTCTTCCGCCTTTAAGGCTCGCGAAGACGCCGGAATGCCCATTATTTTATTTCGGGTGAATGGATGGAAGCGAAATAGCAACAGACAGCAAGCGAACAACAACAAAAAAAGGCAAAAATAATCAAATTGCCCATTATACCGTCGACCGGGCGCGCTATCGTGCTCATCAATCACCGTCAAACCGTTCGAACCCCCTGAGGGCTATGTCTCTCGGTCGGTCCTTTGCTCTTAGTGGTCGATTGTTGTAAAATTGGCTCCCGAACACCCACTCCCGGCAGGTGGACATCACAGAGTCACCGACCCCTTGGTGACGGGGCGTTCTGGGGTTGTCGATTGGGTTTGATTTTTATCAAACCAAAATTGACCACACTCCCCGGCGTACTATCGGGCTCGGTCCTAAGTACCCACCCTGTGTACGTTCGGTATCAGATCTACAACTCGCAATGACGAAGACAAGCGCCAATCACTGGCTACCATACCAGCTGGGGTGATGAGCAGTACACGAGAAGGTGCACAAACAGGCTCCACATCAAGATCCGGCCGGGAACTGAGCTCCGGAAGCGCTGTACAAACGGTACCGTTATCTGGCACCATCGGTCTCTGAGGGGTTTGCTCCGAGCGTTTACTTAAGGCGTACAAAGTAACGGCTGCGCAAGAGCCCGTATGGGGGATGAACATCTAACAGGTCGCTCTTACCTCTGCGATTTCCAAGGGCAGTCATAAGGTGCGCGGCAAACCTTGACGGCCTCTTTAACGGGTGGTCTACGGCTTTCTGGCTGCCGGCATCGATCCAAAAGCAGTTAGGAATAGAGCAACAAAAAAGAGCGTAAAGGTGTTCCATCCGCCATCTAGAGCTCGTAAAAAATTGGCACTACTTCTCGCCTGCTTGCTGCCATAACCTCAAACACCGTAATTGGCGTATCGTTCCTAGTACCGGTTCTTCGGGGGATTGCCGCACGTGGCGCGAATCACTTCCTTAATAGGTCCTAAACCGCCACCAAGGATTTGCGCAATCGCAATCGACGTTAGTGTTGATTTGTCAAACGTTCTGCTACCTTGCGGAGGACGCCATTTCCGTAGCTGATCCTCCTTCCCCTAGAGTTCCGGCACCTCGCTATTCGAGAGGTGTCGAAATGCGCGCTTCGAACGTACATTAACGCCGGGAACGGGTTTTGTGCACGAAAGGTGAGTGTGCTGATTTGCGTCACTGGCAGACCGAATCTGGAAGGCGCTTCCTTACCGGGAACTCCAAAACCACCACGCAAGAACTGGCGTTGGTGTCATAAACCATGCACCGCGCCATTGCGCCAATCTCTAGCGCGCGCGTTGTTCCGAACCTTCAGAAAGGGCTTCGCAATTCGCGTCGGCACGCTTCGGCCATAAATGCGTTCAAGTACGGGTCCGGGCTGCTGAGCACGTGGCATGCGGCCGTTGGATGTCGATTCGCTTCGCTTGACACCTTCACCTGGCTGTAGGTACACCTTGCAGATGGAGAGCCCTCCATGTACCTTCCATCCACCGCCGTAAATGCCAGGATAAACCCATTGTGGTGTAGCGGAGGGTGGTTTGTGTCTAATACCTACTTACGGGCTCAATGTCAGGGTTTTGTGGCTAGATATTGGACACGGGAACGAGGCGGCTTAATCTGTGGTCATTTTCGGAATACTAATCGCGACTTGCGCGCGGCAACTTACCTTTGGAGTTTAAGGTCCGTTGGGCTCACGAAACTAATCAATCCTCGGCGACACGTTTGGCGGTCGTACTCTGGAAGCATGTCAACACCTTTATGGAGGTCAAACAGGAAGGACAGGGTGTCATTGTGCTCTAAACATCCTCCAGGGAACCTTGACGCTCTTCCGGGTGCGTTACCTGCAAGGAGTTGGGTTCTAAACAGAAGCACAAAAAGTACCCGAAGAAGATCCTGTTTTACACCTCTATGAATCCTTGATGATGTTTCTCATGTACGCCAATGTTCTGGGCGCACTAGAACATCCTCACCCGTGCGAAATGCCAACTGACATGCTACCAAAACCTCACAGCTAACTTCATTACAACCAAATGCAGCTACACCAGACGCTTGCAACGGGTTTTATCATCACCTTCTGACTTAATCTCGCGGCAACGTGCGTAGATAAGCGTCCTCGGGTGTACCGCAAATCATCGACTCGATCAAGATCAGACCGTGGGACACCACTTCCGTCAGGTACGATGACTGAAACCGATTACACGGCGAACTGGTTCTGGTTTTCGAGTCTCTGCTACCCGGCAACAGCTGGTGGAAGCAGCATTAGCGAATTTTCTTTTCACCCCTTTCGCCGAGGTGATGGTAAAAGGAAGATAATAGGAAGCTCCCAAAACCCGATGAGAAAGAAATGAACTTTTTTTTATCCATCATCGATGAGCTCGGAACCGACTTTTGGGTCAAGTTGAACGGAATGCATATATTTTTATTACCTAATTAACTGCGGCTCCTACCAACGAGTGCGAAACCTGTGGTCGAGTGAAGTGATTTGCCATGAGTCACGTGTAGCGACCAAAGAGATTCATTTCGGACTCTCCCATTGACTGGAGCGGCGAAAACAAAATGTGAAATGTAAAGCAGATAGACATTTTAATGGACCATGCGGGGAGCGTGACATTCTGGAACGATTTGGTGGTTTTCGTATCGGACGGAATCCTCGTTAAGGGATGAACTATATTTATTGCCAAGTGTGGTTTTTGATATTTCAACCATTATAGGAATTTTTGGAACAATTTTTTTAATTGTTTTGAATTTATACCCTTTTGAAATGCGTCAATTTTAATTTGTTTTGCTTTGAATTTATACAGTTTTTAAATCGGTCACGCGAACAGCTGAGACTTTGTTAGTTTAGACTTTATGCTTTATTACTATTTTTCATTCATGTGTTTTCATTGTTGCATGTTGCTTCAAGTCATAAATAGGAATGTGCAACGACAGATAAGCGTACAGATTTTTTATATTATTTTTCTCATGCAGTTTTATAAATTCGATGAATTACTGCACTTTTATTGCAAAGCCTCAAAATCGTACTTGTTTATTAGTTTTAACGTGTTATTTCATCAAGATTTCTTTAGTATAGTTCTATTGATCATTTTTCTCGTTCATGAGATACGTCAGTGTTAAGATTTTTATTTGATTGCAAAGGGTGTCGCTGGAAATGACCTGAAAATGGATTCACGTAACATCCTTACCTGAGCTCCCTGGGCGAATCCCTCCCAGTCCTGGGAAAATCACAAGACCTTTTTCCCAAAGGCTTGCGCAGGCGTGCGTTGGTGCATCCCAGCGTTTCTCAACCGTTGGGTTAACCAGGTACAACCCACCATCCGAGGTCACGATCTTGGCTACCTCTAAGAGAAAGAAAACCTGCTGCATCTCGCCAGCTTGCAGCGTGGTGTGCGTACTCGGTCGGTTCTTATTGTTTTCCCACGAATTTTTTGGCAAACCCTGAAGCACCGAAATCTCGGTTCTCGTGCAACAGTGGTGGTACCAAGATACCGGGCCCACTTTGCTGGTGGTTGTGCTGAAGCTCACTCACTGAACCGACCAAAAAGCAGACACAGAACCCATGCACTGGGACAGTGCGATCGCATCCGTGCCGAGGACCGCATCCGTGTTCCTGGTTTTTTCCTCCTTTGTTTAAGTTTTGTTTTTTCGCGAGCCCGCCATTGCCGTCCGCGTGGTTTAGTGCGTGTTTGTGGTGCATTTTTGGTGTGACGAAAAGGCACAGAAAGTGCGCACCGACGAGCTCGGGAAGAAAGGATCAATCACTCCGATCAACTGCTTGTTCCACAGCGTATAGTACCAGCAGCCAGTATGAATATCCGCCGAAGACAGCGCAGTAAGCACCACCAAAACACACTCTCTATCCCTCAACAGCGCTACCGTGGGTGGAAGATTAACCCCGAAAGAGTCCGCAATGCGTGTTCTCTTTCAACCTATTTTTTTGTTGTGAACATTCCCGCGGAAGGCTCTAAAAACCTCCATTCGAATGAGCTGATGGTTCGCCGAATTTCGATTACCCGGAACAGGTTTTTTCCTTTCCAATTCGCCAAGCCTGTGAACGGACGCGGGAGATGGGCTTTTAGCTCTCGAGCAGCCCTTTATTTGTGCGTATCTGCCCTTTTGCCAGCGCCCGGTTTGCAATCTAGAGCGAAAGTTTTTTTTTTCCTGAATTCAAACCCCGGGTCATGCTAATGAGCGAGACGACTCGCTGACCGTCGCGTGCAGGTGTGTCAAACCCGAGCTGTCACGGGTACGTTAGTGGACGCTTTATGTGCCCCCGTTTGACAGCCCTGGCGCCCAGATGCGAGCCCTGACCAGCCGGCAGCATCCGGGATATGCTACCATGCTGAATTAGATCACCACTTCGTGTTTATTTATACAAACAGCGAACGGCGGCAGGCGAATTCGCGATTAGCATCACAGTAGCCTGTCTGGTTTCAACCCCTCTCAGCCACCCTTTGGCGTTTTATCCTGCCCCATGCTCAAGAGAGAGAGAGAGAGAGAGAGGCATAAAAGAACTCCCCAAAAAACCGGGCCAAAGCTGGCTGGCGAATAAATCATTCGCTTTTTGATTCGCCTCCGACCCTTTTGAATGTCGAGCAACGTTTTGTTGAAAACTGAAGCTGAAATTTATGTTGATAGAAAAAAAAACCTCAACTCTTGAACCCACGAGCATACCGCAACCGCCGCTGTGGCATTTAAATTATTAACGCCAAAAGCATCAAAATTATGCATTTAAAAAAAAAACCTCCCGATTCGCGAATCAACCTTCATCGGGAACAAAAGCGTGCGTAACGAAAACGCGCTCTCATTCTCACGCGCTTCCGCCAAACAGCTGCATTCCGGGCCTGTGTGTGCGATATCGGCAACAACACACCGGTATAGTTCCTTATCACTTCGCCACCCCTACGGAAGGGGGTGAGAATCCCCCCCCCCCCTCATCCGGGTCCGCCATCAAAAGGACCTCGCTCCGATCAGATGCGCGCGGTTAATTGAGTTATGATAATGCCCAGCCCTCATTATCGCGATTATGCTCATACCGAGGTGAGATCCGAACACCGAAGCAAGAGCAAGTTCGCAGACAAACAGCTGCAAAAAAGAAAAACACTGCCACCACCCCCCCCCCCCCCGAAATGCAAATGGCTTCCTATCTGCCCTTCGTTACGCGTTACGCAACGGCTTGTGCCACGCTGCCGCGCCGATCGGATCTCTTCCTCGTGTCGGGGAGCGTTTTTTTTGTTTTCGTTGCGTTCCTCTTTAGAGGCGCTGTACTTCTGCTCTTTTCGAGCACGATCGCCAAGGTTACGGGGGCTCGAGTGATCGATCGGTATTCGGTTCGAGCATGGAAGGGGTGCAAATGCGTATGATGGGGTGGGAATGATACAATTATTAATCGCACCGATGCAGCCGCGGAATTTAATTGCTGGTGAAGGGGGAGGGGGCTGGGTGGTTGCCGAGCAAGGGGGAAGCAGTGCACACCGGTATGTGGTGAGGTTGAAAAATCCCACGGCACGCACCGGTTGCATCTGATTGTGCGAAGTTCCGATGAGCCGCGGCATTTTTCTCCACTATTTGCTGATGGACCAGATTCCGTTAGGTTCCCACGCAGGTCCGGTGGAGGGAAGGAGGAAGGGGAGGGGGGGGGAAAGTGTCGAAGACGACACAACCCTTTAAGGTAAGGTGCATATTTGAAAATAAAATATGCTTTTTTTGGAGATGATTCGCTTAGAGATCCTAATCCTTTGTTGATTGTGTATGAGTTTCGTTGCAAGATCCTAACCTGCTTGTTGCGGGAATTGTACAATATGAACTTGAACATCAACTTCACAAAGCTGAGCTCAAAACTTAAAAAAAAAAACTCCTCGACATCAATCCTAAACCTAGTAACTCGAGTATTTTGAGCATCATTTCTTTCCCAACTCGCGTTTAATTAGTTCATGTTTTACTCTAACTTGCTATGCGTTAGATAAATCCAGTTCCTCTTCTCAGCTGAGACTCGCGCACAATTAACGCCTTTACGGCAAGGTGTTGGTGTTAAAGACCGTAATAAAATTGAAATCCCCTTTCCACGCGCCAAGCTTCGATTAGCGTCGCTCATTACCGCGAAGGGTTAATTATCGCAAATGTGTGTGCACAGCCGGCGAAAGCCACTGCACTACAGACGAAAGGATGAGGGGAAGGGAGGGGATGAATGCAGGTAGAAGAAAAGGGAAGGGGGCGGGTCGAACTCGCGCATACAACTGAGCCCGTGGCGCGTGCCAACCGCTCGCGATCATAGTTCATCCATCGACGGGTTTTACGGAAGAAAATAAACAGAAGTTACATTAGTAGTAGAGGTAGTAAAATGATGGGAAAGGTGGAGGGAGGGGGGGAGGCTTTGGATGTTCAATAAGTCGATGTCGTTTGCGCCATTTAACCTGTCAACATCGGTGTCTCGATGGTGTTTTACTTTACACCGGCGTTATACAGGTAACATTTCTATTAGTCGTAATTGGAGCTGTCAAAATATACAATGGGTTGGGTTGGGTGATGGATGAAAGAGGGTGTTTGAAACGTACCTGGAGTGAAGCTCAAATTTAGTATCAAGTGAGGGGAGATCAGGAGAATCTGTAGAACAGCACGCAATGCCGTGTAGCGAAGATGTTCTTCCGCATTCCGGGGATTTTGATTAAAGAAAAATTGATTAATTTTAGAAAGAAGTTGAATTTAAAAAAGCAGCACACGTTAGACACTGAGAGATGTACTAGGTATGTAAGGTACGAAGTACACACACCCGTAAACACTGGCTGGCATCCATTTGCGTACATCTGCCCACGTGTTACGCTCATATGTGCATTTCATCTCCACAAAACCCCCTCCCAACTAAGCGGTGTACCAATTGTGCATCACGAACTCTGTAGCATTCTCTCTATTCTCCGAAATGATCCGAGTTCATGATGATGCTACCGTTTAGTTTCCTCAACACCCGCCAGCTGCTCTCGTTCCCTCAGAGTTCGGTTCATTGTGTTGCAGGAGGTCGCACACCTGCACCATTTCAGGCTGTCTTGCATAACGCTCCAGGCAGGTGGCACTGACCACGCCGATTCCTTGGCGAATTAAAACTCATCTCCGGAAATTCCCGCCAATTATCCGGCATTACGTTCTCGAGTTTGTTTTGGGGATTTTTGCGGCTAGTTCATATCGCTATTTTTAGCCGGTAGTTTACCAGTACCTGACCCACATCAACGTGATTCTGGGCTTCCTGGTGGGGATTTACGCGAACCCCTCTTTTGCGCTCTGATGCTCCATTTTGTGTGCTGTCAAAACGCAACTTCCAGCACCAGACGGAAGCACATCAAAACGCATCTATCACGATCGCAGCGGGGACGATCACGCAACAACATCACGTTGCACGAGAGGCAAACCTTCGATCGAAGGGCTTCGATTTCATGCGCAAACCGAAGCGGAAGATCCCATTCCTGTCTACGGCGCCCTTGCATATCCCTCGAGGTGGGCGCATATCCCCCGAAGGGCTGGCCAATTAAATCTGCAATCAGCTTAAGTGAAAGCGCCTCAGCCGCGCAAGTCCACTTTGTCCCCACGCTGGCGGGAAGGGCCATTTATTGAGATGTTATGCCGCCAAGCACTAATTGATCGCGTTACAACGGGGTGCCTGATCACCAGAACGCGCACGAGTGAGCATACCGCGTTATATGGTTTATGGTGATTGATCACGCCGCAGCAGCAGGGTGGCTTCGAGAACTTGAAGCCAGCATGTTCTTGTAATGTTACATCGGTTTGAACCTCGCTCGAACACCTGTCAGCAGCGTTAAAGATGCTTCCCCAGGCCGTTAAATCTCGCGCATCAATCATGGCGGCCGGGAATCACGAAGTAAAGGCTGTCACTCGGGCCGCCGGAAACCCCAACGTACCGCGATAACGCGCCTACGTCGGAAAGTGTCATTATTCGCGCGCGTACAGCAGGTCGAGGGCGGCTAGGTGCAGGTGTTTCGAAAGCCCGCACGCAATTCCTTGACATCACCGGTCGAACCACCGGTGGGATTACCCTTGGGAAGCGTGAATAGGGCACTTGAGTGATGCTGGTGACTGAGAAAGTGGTTGCCCTCGTATCGTGGCCATCTTCCAGCCAATCGGTCATTGGCGGAAAAGGCTCAGGTATCTTATCGGCGACGAGGGCGACCCTTTTCTTTTGCGGGGTATTTTCAGGATGGTTGGGCATCTTGGTCTGGATCGTCGCTATCGGGGCGCCCTATCGAAAGATAGTTACATTGAAGCGCCCATTATGCAGCTTGTGCTTGATAAAAAAAGGCCCCAATAGGAGCAGGAGAAACGGCTTTGGCTGAGGTGTTGACACGCGAGAGACAGTACTATTTGTTATTTGTGCAGCGGCCGGCTTGACGACACTTTAATGAGCGACCTTTCGATGCACATAGGGGTTGTGCATCGCACAACCAAGGCCAAAAAGGAAATAGAGGGAGAGAATGTGCAAGGCAGCTAGATAAATGAAGCCAACCTCGCTGATAAGGCTCTAATTGACATCTTTTACACACGGCACCCTCGATGCAGGGTTGACCCGGACGTGGGTCGATTTCCGATATGAACGACTTCCGTTTTTAGTTCGCTACAGCATGGTATAAGGGTAAACGCAAAATTAGCTACCTATCTGCTACCGATTCGGCTTGAGTTGTACGTAGCCCAATATATTTGTGCTTCACCACAGAAGTGTTTCCGAAGAGAACGAAAAGTCGTTTTTTTTTTCGACGAAAACGAAAAGAAAAAACCGTGAATTTATACCCTTTAGGGTGGGTGCAAACCTGTGTCGCAGTTTCGCTATTTCGGACCGATGTAGTTCGTTGTATGTTCAGGATTAGCGTATGCGAGAAAGGCTATCGGTTCCGAGAAAAATTGCGGGAACGGCGGTTCGGACCGATGTGTGTATGTAGCTTGTGATAGACGTTATGATGTGAAAGAGCGAATAAGTCGGTAACCATGGTTTTTTCTTCCTACATTTCTACTAATACCGTTTGTATGGGGCTTAGGCTCTTAAATTTTTTTACCAGCACAAACAGAGAAAAACATAGATTCTTCTTTTCCTTTCGCTCCGCTTATTCTTTATATACGAACGATACCGTTTCACGCATACGCTTATACGTACCGCGATTCCCGCAATTTTTCTAGGAACCGAGGGAACCGGTGACAATTTGTATAGAAAGGGCCGCAATTTCAATCGGTTCTTTTCGTTTACACCCATCCGTACGTATACCAAAGACCACAAAAAGCCATGGTATATCATTCAGGTATAATCGAATTTCAAAATCTTAACATTAAAATAATATAAATGTTCGCTTTTTAGAGATCATCCTAACTGTATGATAGCGAATGTTATCGAAACGAATAATTTTCTCAACCGTATCAAAAACATTTATTGCCGATCAGAACAAACAGAATATTACAAACACCCCCCTGCGATCGTTTGGTGGATACGCATTTACATTTCACATGTGTCCGGCTGGCGGAACTTCCAAATAGCATCAAAAGTAGATTCCGTTCGCCGAATTCGCAGATGAACCATCGAAACTGTTCTACCCTCGTTTTTTTTTTTGCGGCTCAAGGCGTTTTCGAGGTTCTCTTTGGCTGTGTGGTTTAATCCTACAAGCAAAACCGTCACTTTCCCTCACATCGTCACCTACAACACCTGACCAAGGCTGCACATAGCCACCGTAGCCGTAGTGCACACAAATGAGCGCTTTTCGACGACCACTCGCAATTTTCGAGGAAATTGAACCATCGAGAGACTGGTGCGTCGAGCCACAGGTGGATTTATTACATTTTCCATCTCGCTGTGTTCGCGCATTCTACCTCACGTGCATTCGTTCTCTCTGTCTCTCTCTCTCTCTAAGCTGGAGCAGTGTTCCGTCTCGAACACACAAGCTCGCTGCACCGAGCAACGAAAGGGTTGAACACTCTCTCACGCCCCCACACACTGGCACTTGTGCTCTTTCGTGTGCCTTTTTGCGAGTGCTTCTTCCTCCTCCACCACCCAGAGGGCAACCCGCACACACTTGTGGTGGCCCAGCAGATAGGGCCCTACTTTAGACGCGGTTCAGCGGTGCAGCTTTAGTCCCTTGAGCTACGCCGGTCTGAGCACATCGCGCTAAAGATACTCATCTTCTCCAACATCTAGCTGCCAGTTCTAAAGCATATCTTCGTTATTCGATCTATATGGCTTAGTCGTGTGGCGGACGAGTGAGATTGAGATAAAAATCCCATCGTTGGTGATCAATGCAAGGCCCTTAAGCCAGCCCTCCAGGACACCTTCCGGCACGTTTGAAACGCGGAAAACTTGCGCCGTGCGTGTGGGCTGTGAAGCTTTGCAGTCTCCGTGAAGTTTGTGCACGCGATTTGTTGTGCGATCAAGAAGCGATTAGTGCTTATCGACAAAGGTATCCTAAGCTTATTGTTGCGATATCGTGACATATATCTAATGAGGGAGTGCGTGCGTGCGTGCGTTAGTGTGTTTGTAGTTAATCAAATGTCCCCAAAACCTCCTATGTCCAACTCAAAATCCCACCAAGGCTCGATTCCAGCGATCAAACACTTGCTGCCGTTGAAAGTACCTGCTCAAAATCCCACCTGCCGAGCATGTGCCTGAGTGTGTGTGTGTGTGTGTATGTGCGAGTTTTTTTTTATAGCTATCGAACTCAAGCCCAGAACTCTGGTCATTGTGTGTTTTTTCCCTAGAATTTTATTAGAGCTGCTGCAGGTCATCCAGAAAGTATCGGTCAGGTGTTGCTAAGAGCTGAATCGTTCAATTTTTTCTTCCCTTTAGATATTCTTTTTCGGTGTTTTATGCCCTATGTGTCCCAGAATAGTCAGCGCGCCACTTTCGGCTTATTTCTTACCTTAGTTTCTTGTCTCCTCCATCCACCTTTGCTTCGATGTTCGATCGCTCGACGGCTTAGGGGATTAAAAGACTGATGTTCTATCGTGTTGGTGGCCAATATTCTCTGTCCCTCTCCGTTTCGGCACAACACCATTCCGCTATTGTGTCACAATTTCTGTTAGCAATCGGGTTCCTCGAAACTCCCTGGTGGTCCACTCGAACGAAGCCGCACTCAAGCAAACCTCTTCCACCTCGGACGAATTTCCGTCGCTATGTCGCACACTTGAGCGAGAGCCCTTCATCTGACACTGTCTCTGTCTCACCTTACCCTCCCAGCAGCATATTGTAACGACCGGCTGCGGAACGCCGCGATAGCTCCCTCTCGAAAGGGCCACCAGCGCTCGCTACGCCACCCAAACCAACCCAGAAGTCCGATTGCGGTCCCTTGAACTTGAACCGCGAAACCAGACACCGGTCCAGCCTGGAAGCCAACCGGGGACACCGTCGGATCTCCGCCTGTGCGCCGCCCGGGATGGGCGTACTCGTCACATCCGGCCGCAGCAAACTCCCCTGCCGATAGGCCATCTTACAGGAGATCAGCGCCTCTTGGACTCCTGTCTCGGCGAGAGAATCCAGAAATCAGCAGTAGTACATCTTCTAGGCACCCTCTGGTCTAGCGATTCGGAATCTACAGTGAGACGGTCTTGGGTGGACGGTTGGGTATTCCAGCTTTCTGCAACACACCACCGTTCCAGGCCACGACACATACACTTCTACCCACTTACGCGTTGCTTTTCCCCGAGATTTCCCCATCCTTGGGAACGGTGAAAAGTGCGTTTCCTTCACTAATCGGATAAGTCAACTCCCGCTTACACGACGTACCCTTGAGCAACGTGCATGTCCTGCGAGTTGCAGCTGGAAAAAGAACCCACACAGGACGAAAGCTATCCTGCGTGGAGACGTGGATCTCTGTTAGATTATAAACACACGCGGCCTTCCTTCGGACGGCAATCGTCGTCCTTGATTGTTCTCTATCTGTCCAGATCTGTGGACCATTCGAAATACCTGCTCTTCCATCCTTAGTGAGGTGTAGCGTACCCTCGAGATTCGCGCGCGCACCAGAGTAAAGCAAGAAGTACGATAGCGCGCACACATGAAGCCGATACAGGGCGCGGAGAAACCACCCGGTGTGGAACCCGTCGCAGGTACCGACGAACCCCACCGGGTTAGTGTGATCATGTTCGACGCGATGGACGTGATACTGCTGGACAACCAGGGCCGGGTTGCGGTCGGTTCCCGCACCGGTAGCCAACGCTCCAGTCTGGCCAGTACCGGTACGGTACAGGCCGTAGCCCTGTCGCGTCCTGCAAGCCCCATCGGCACCGGACTCGCCTTCCGGAACGAGCTCGTAGGGCCGGAGCTGCTGGTAGATGCCCGCGGGGCCACCGAGTTCTATCGAGTCGACGACGATAGCTATAGACCGTTCACGATTTACGGTGGAATCGCCGGTGAGTTTAACACCTTCCCGATTTTTTTTCTTCATTTTTCGTATGCGTTTTTTTTCTTTTCTTTGTGCGCCCTTTTTTTTCTTCTACATTTCTTTATATCTGCTCTTTTTGCTACTTCTTTTCACGACTCTTCATTCTTCTTCGCTCTTTTTTGCTCTCTATTGCGTTCCGTTCGGAGTTTCTTGGTCGGGATTTTTTGGTTGCATTTTTTTCTTCTTCTATACACTATTCATGTTTTCTGATGCCTCAGTTCCTGTTATTATATACTTTCGTTATCGTTTCTAGTTTTTTTCTCTCTTCTGCGCTGTGTGTGCTCTATTCGTCGGCTCGAAAAAATAATCCTCAGCTTTTGAATACAAATCGCCTTGTGCTAAAGAGAAATCACTATTATTGTCGTGTCGAATGCAGTTCAATTGAAAGAGACACGTGCCGGGTGTCACGTCGCTGCCCTCTTTACCGGGCAATCGCCTTGACCAAGTATTTTCATTTGAATTAGTAACGGTCTATACCTCTATCTGCTATATATTTCTCAAGAATCCAAGGCTCGTGCCAGAATCATCGAAACATACGGCTGTTTTTTTGTTCCTTTTCGGAATGTTAACATTCATGTGGCGACAGAAGCACTTCGTGGCGATCAAAGATGGATCACGTTCCATAATATGAGCTGCCCTTAAGTACCTTGCCACTCTTAGTCGACCGTTTCGACAGCTTCTCTTGAACCTATGCTTCTCTTAGCCTCACCAGCAGCGCGCGTTGAAGGGCTAACTCGTTTTGTTTTGCTTCTAATTCGCATCTTATCTGTTGCGCTGCTTATTGCTTCCCCCAACGGGACCCCCCCCCTCCTCCCCCTGCATACAGCGTGTATACACCTCGACCTGGAGGGGGTAATTATAAAAAAAAATCCGCCCAGTGGAGGTGGGAAGATGCGCGGTTTAAAGTATATGCAGATTTGTGCAACTCACCGCCTGCTATCATTATGCGCTCATCTCGCGCCAAATTAGCGCCCATTCAGAGGGATGGCAGCACGCGCCTAGTACGCTGATGATGCGTTGCTGTGTAGTTTAGAGCGTCGAGAGTGAAGCAGGCGTATATCAGCCCTTCCGGGAAGGTGGCCCTTGTGTTGGACTGATACACCTGATTGGGTCACGTCTGTGGGCATTTCGCGAAGAACGACAGCACAGCAAACAGAGAGAGAGAGAGAGAGAGAGCGAGCGAGTGGGAGATGAAGTTCACGCGATTAGGGGCTGAGGGCACGCCTGGCTAGACTTTGGATGGCGGGAAAAGATTTGGGCGCGCATTTATGGCGATGAAGTGTGAGAAACCTGTGAGCTATCTAACAGGCTTGGGGCGTTATTGCCGTCTTAATCAGTGCCGCCATCAAACCGTTCCACTATCAGGTGTTCCGGCCAGCCGGTAATAACAGACCTTGGCTATCCGACCAGGCAATCACCTCCAGGTCCGGATGCTACGCAATAACCGGCTACCGAAAATTAGGCAATAAAATCCTCACCCTCTTTCGGGGTGTGTGAGAATTCTATCTTTTGCACTTAAGTGTCCTATTCGCGCCCCTGCATGTATGCAACACACTTGCTACAGGTTTCGTGTACACGCGCTTGGAGAGTGGATCTAATTGGTGGCAGTCATAGTAGACCGTTAGTGTAGACGATGGACGTGAAAAGCTGAGGTATAGGAACGTGTTGGAGTTGATAAAAAAAAATGCAACAATAAAACCGCCCCACGTCCACGTGAGGCAAATAGACCTGCGTCCAAAATAGATCCCCCACTTCTAATCTGTGAGAGATGAGTACTGAGCACATCATCCACTCTATCCTGTTGCTTTTACCTCAGTACAACCCAGCTCCTCTGACCCTCAGCGCCCACGGAAAAACGCCGAGTTTTCAATCATCAACCGATCGTGAAGCCGATCATCATCACGACTGAATTTAGCTGGCAATTAGTTTGGGACCGCCGTGGAGCGGATGGGAAATTGGAGCACGTGGGCGGTGAGAGGCGAACCTATCCGAGTTGATTGTGGACTTCCACGTCACATGTCACTGGCTTGATCTGGCCGTTGGCAGATTTTTCAGGTGTTCGAACATGTCACCGTAGTTTGAAAAAAAAAAAACCCCGCGTTGTCGATTTAACGTTTGATGAGGAGTTTGCTGGGTTGTGTGAGGATTTATGAAATTGGACCATCACAACACCCAACAAAAACACTTCTTTGGCGTTTCCAGAATAGCATCAAACAACCTTCCTGATTCCGGAAATCATTCTTTGAAATTGCTGCAAATACCCTAACTATGCAAACTGTCTTTTTTTTACCATATATGGGTATGGATTTTATACACTCGTGTGTTTTTAACCTTCTCGTGATATGGACTTTCCGGTTGGTGGGAGGGCTTTGATCTAAGCCAGTATAAATCGAAAGCACTTGTAATCGGGTACATCACACCAGCCAAAGCTGTCTGCGCGAAAAGCAGACATCCTCGAGGCACAAGCAGCAACATTCAACGAAGGCAAATAAAATGCGCTTCTGCAAGAGCTTCACTATTATTATTTTCTTTTTCCACCCCAAATCCGTGTTCTGTGCATGTGCTTTTGACCACCCTCTCCCTGTAGAGTATGGCTGTACTGTTGTTGCATAAGTTTGTGCTTTTGTTTCTTGAATGTTTCACCTTCCCCTTTGATGCTGTTTTATTTATTTATTTTTTGTACACTCCGCCATAAACACATAAATGCTTCAACAAGCCCTACGGTGGCCGTATCGAGCACGGATCCAACACCGGATTCAACAACCGGTGTGACACAATAAATTTGTGCAGTTAGCGCGTGTTACGGACTACTCAACACACCACCGCACATTGTTGGTCGCGACCCACGATTGTTGCAGTATGCGAGATGGAAAAGAATGAAAAAAAAAAACGAGAAGGGAGAAAAAAAATGAAAACCACCGCCATTCCCGCTTATTAGCTAATTATAATGATGATTACGGAGGTGGATGAGCGTGATAAAAGATACGCGCTCCCGGGGACGTGGAAGCTGCCTACTGCTGCCTGGTGGTTGCCTTCACACGCGAGGGCCGCGTAGGGTGACATTGCCATTGGCAGTTGATGGTGTCCCCATGGACGACCGCCTTCAATAAATGGTTCAGCTGGGGGTTCAAGTCCACACAAAGCCGTGGGAGCCAATTTTGTGGTGAGCCGCTCATGAGGTGTTTGCACATTGTATGTCAGCTGCAAATTTAACTACATTTGCACCTGTTTTCGCGACTCGCCTAATGGCAGCCGAAGCGGGGATATAAAGCAGGGTTCTAGTAGGTGTTGGCACTGCACACAGTGGCTACACAAATGTCGCACATGCCCTATCAGCAGCAAAGTTCGCGCGCTACCTCACGCTTTGCTCTGTTGCATTATGCTGAACCTCTATGTGTAGCAGTGTTGCCAGAACAAGTTCTAAAACAGCTAGTTATGGTGTAGAACGCTCTTGTAATTGTTTAATATCGTTGTGTAAAGCATTTCCGGAGTAGCGAAGTAAACTCCCCGATGTATAGTAGCGCTTAGTCTAACGTTCTCTATCTTCTTACTCCTATTGTGCGCATGACACCCCCAACTCCTCTTCCTCTCCTAACAACTCCACCTCTCTCACATACACACACACTCTTCTACAGCTGATGGAAAGGGAAAGAACGCCATCCTACCCGCCTCGACGGAAGGATCTCTGAGCTCGATCATAACGACGTCGATTGCGTCCTCGGACCCGGACCGTGGCGATCACCGTAACGGTGGTGGTGCCGGTGGTACCGGCTGCACCGGAAGTCTGGCAGGTGACACAGGCGATGGCGGTCCGCTGGACGAGAAGGCCGTCGTACTTGGCCGAGGTGGCGGACCTGACGGACCTGGATCTGGTGATCACCACGGCGATGGACGTACGGAGACCGTCGGTGAGGGAGGTGTTCAGCAGGAGAAGTGGTGGCACATGATGCTGCAGATCACCCTACCGTTCTTCCTTGCCGGGTTTGGCACGATCGGGGCCGGTATCATACTCGGCCGCGTTGAGGTGAGTGACACGGTAAGATAACAGAGGGGGAACCCGTGGGGAAGGGGAAGAGGGGGGTACGTGGGAGATGTCTCAGACCTGCCAGAGGTCAGAGGAGCTCGCAACAACTACCCAAACTCACCCTTCTCTGCGGGGACGAATTGTTTACGCGCATCTGGAATCCTCGGGGCTGTGTCTTTCTCCTTCTCCTTCGGCAAACTGTCTGCACTGTCTGTATATGTTCGTATATACACCTGCACCAAACACCTTCTGTATCTATGGTCGCTCTCGATTTCGTGACGGCATCGTGATAACAGCTCCTTGGGGTGGGTGGTAGGTTCTGGTCAACACTTGAGCTTCGCAATATCGCACGCCGGTGGGACAAGCGATCAACAATTAAACTTAACTGCTCGCCGCCGACATTAGCTCTATAGCCACTAGACATCGTTTCACACTAGATAAGCCGGCGTCTGTTCGTGGAAAACTCATTAACAGAGAGGCGAGCCTTCCTTGGCGTGCAGCACGATTCATCGGACCAAGAGTAATTGCTCAGGTTTCGGAATTCAACGATGCCAGGGACCAGGTGTGGTGATTAGTCAGGCTTTGAAATTCCATCCATGTGCCGTTGGAATGTTAGAGAGCACCGAGTGGTGTCTTACCCACTCAAGAATATTCCGACAGGAGGTCAACAATGCAAGAAGGTGATTCCCCTGAATGAACATGATTCTAGAAGTACTTTGCCGTCCTACGGCATAATGGCGTCAGCTTGACAACCGTAACTATTCCTTGTTGAAGATAAAAGTAAAACACCCACCCTCCCAATTGAGGTGAACTCTGTCGATCGGTGGTGTTAAATGCCAACCCATTCTGTAAGAAGCGGCTAATCTGATAATGATCATAATTCACAGGAAAACAAACCGCTGGATATAAATTGTGGAGTGTTCATAATCCATTACTCGGTAGGACGCGAATCTTGTTCCCATATGCATGCTGTTGTTGCAGAAGTTGATATTGCTGAAGCGTGTGCATTTGGATTGCTTACCATAGTAGTTTATAGCTAGCTAGCCGTCACCTAGATGATCTTGGGTATTCAGTTGGATTGCATGTTAGACAAATATATTAACAAAAGATGAAAGGTCGCCGCACAGAAATTTCTGTGCATTCTAATGCTCAAGCGTTTTGTTTACAGCATATGCTTCTGAAGTATTCTCAAGTCACCACTCGAAGAACTGTGTTTTCGAATTTATTATAACGCTTTCCTTCTAACCTGTGTGAATTAGAAAAATCTGTGATTCTTCTGGCAGAACGTCATTGTTAGTTATACTTATCCGTGCGCAAGGTTTTCCAATTCTCTAACCAATTCGTGATCGTCTTCCCTATTCTGTTATCTAATATCACTAACGTCGCATGTGCCATATCCCCAGATCCGTACTAACAAACTGTTATTTTTCTAACCATTCCCCTTACGAACACTGATGGCGACGTATGCTGTATTCTATCTCGAAATTCATACTCGATCCCTCTCGTCCTCGTCACCATCGGCCGTACAGAAATGGACCGCATTTATGCACATCACAGAGCTGTTCATCCTGGTGCCGTCTCTGCTCGGGTTGAAGGGCAACCTGGACATGTGTCTGGCATCACGGCTCTCGACGCAGGCTAACCTCGGCAACATGTCCGGTAGACGCGAGATCTTCCACATGATCCTTGGCAACATCGCGCTCGTACAGGTGCAGGCAACCGTCGCCTCGTTCATCGTGTCGATGTTCGCCGTCGGCATCGGTTTCATCCTCAATGGGACGATCATCTTCGATCATGTGATGTTGCTGACTGCGTCAGCCATGTTTACCGCTACTAGTTCCTGCTTTGTGCTCGGTATGATGCTTTTAATTGCCTCCAGCGTGTTGAACGACTGCTAATCTCTCCTATTCGCTTTCTCTCCAGACTTCCTCCTGATAGGCGTGATTGTGGTCTCGAACCGAATGAAGTGGAATCCGGACAACCTGGCCACACCGCTGGCCGCATCAGTTGGTGATTTGGTCTCGATCTCGTTGCTGGCCAACATTTCGAAAGTGTTGTACGAAAACCTCGGTAAGCTAGTACCTCAAAAACCATCGATAAGCGTCACAAATCTAGCTCAGAATTATTGCTCATCTTCTGCAGAAACACACCTCTGGGTGACGTTCGTCATGGTAGCTGGGTACGTGATTTTGATGCCTTTCTGGTTGCTTATCGTCCTGCGGAACAAGTACACACGATCCGTCCTATCGTCGGGTTGGGTACCCGTCTTGTCCGCGCTATTCATCAGTGGGTAAGTTGAAGTTGAATTCATGACATCCTTCGTCATATTCTAATCGATTTCAATCCTTCATTTTGCAGCATGGGCGGCTTGGTACTGGACAAAGCGGTTGGTGACTTTGTTGGATTCGTTGTGTTTCAACCCATCATCAACGGTATCGGTGGAAACCTCGTATCAGTGCAGGCCAGCAAGATCTCTACAATGCTCCACCAAAGCTCGATAATCGGTATTATACCACCACACGCCAAGATTGCAGAGCTACCCTGGAAAGCGCTCTTCAAAGGAGGTATGTGTGTCCTTTGGTAAACACGGATCGATCTTGGTGGTGTTGCTGATTGATATCTTTTTTTTTCTCGATCTCCTTTCAGTCCCGTATGCAAGAACTGCTCGTATCCTTATTGCGATGTCAATTCCTGGCCAAGTGCTGTTCATCTTCGTGGCGGATTACATTCACATGTCGCGATCTACCATCGGGTACCCGTTCATACTGTCCTACTTGTTAGTCAGTACCGTACAGGTATGATTGCACTATCTCGACCAATCGTGAACAAACAGCACGACTAAATCCGCCTTCATTACGCTCTCTTCTCGAACATCTGTCCAATAGATCATGCTCCTGCTGTACATCGCGCACGTCATCATCCACGCCATGTGGAAGTGGAAGTTCGATCCCGACAACTCGGCCATCCCGTACCTGACGGCGCTTGGTGATCTGTTCGGTTCGAGTTTCCTGTTGCTGGCGTTTATGTTCCTGCGTTCGATTGGCCATCCGTACGGGGTTACCGACAGCGAAGCGGTCGACGGAGTGGAACTGTTTCCAACAACACCTCAGCTGTCTGTCATCGACGAAGGTACACTCGCGAACCTGATGCGCAACATCAGCGGGCTGTAGAAGGGCGAAGAAAGGCCTTGGGCGACAAAAAGCCGGTTCCAAACAACGAACCTGAGAGCATCAATCCGTCACCCTATGGAAGCGCCGTCCAACGAGCGGGAAGCGCCTCTGAAGGGGGGGGGGGGGGGGGGCATACACCGAATATCGTTCATTTATTTACGTAGCTTTAAGGATACCTTTAATTTTTTTTCTCTATTCTTCATTGCAATGCATTCCCGCTTCCACGACACTGAGGAAATTGCGGGGATGCAATCGTTTTTCACAAAAAAAAGTTTGAATTCATATAGGACTACGAACGGCCAGAGAGCTTTCACCTGTTCTAATTACAATAGCATATAGTTCGCGAGAGTAGAGAAATTCATACATCGCCAGGATGTGAAGAGACACGGGAAGACTTTACGCTTAGCGGAACAGGCAGAATCAGTCAGAGGGTATTTATGCAGTGGTTTTGTGACCTTTTGCTACACAGTTAGCCCTGATCCCGTGACATACACCCCTATCACCTCCACTAGGTGGTGTTCGGCGTGGATCAGCAGCAGTATTAACCGGTAGACTAAAAAAGGAAGACAACGTTTCGCTAATCAGCGTTTAGAGACCAGAGTTTCACGAATTGCAAAATTTAACTGTTCTTGCCCTTTTGCTCGATTTTGGCCGCATTTATTTTCCGCCTTTTTTTATTATTATTTTTTTTTTAATTACAAAATATAACCTTTTGCTGATTTGTTCATTTGGTAGTGCGTGCAACAGTGCGCACATAATTTAAACTTTTTTCTCGGGCGTTACCGGTTTCGGAAATCGGTTCGAATTGGCGCCACTTTAACTAATTGTACTACACAAGGAAGCGGCCAGAATTTGCAAGACACGTGCGCGTAGCATGCTTATTTCACTACCTTTACTTCACTACGGAACTAATCTTCAGCGGCTGAAGCAAACCCGCGTATCTGAATTATCTTAATTTAATCGAATTACTCGTCCCGGACAGCCCGCGGGTCTGGACCAGCAGCAGGCCTACCAAGCAGTTGTAGTAATAGTAGTAGGAAGACGCGCCTCTCATGTTAGGAAGACGTACAAACGGGGGGTTTGAGAATTGTTAGGCACACAGCTAGCAGTCCTGTGGACGCTTTCTACCGAATTTACAATAAACAAAAACCATTAGCAGTTAACAACGCGCGAACGCGAGGGAAAACACACCGCTATCGAAATGAGTTTCCAGTTGCAAAAAAGTGGAGATTTTCATACACATCTGTCCCCTTCTCCTTGCCATTAGTTAGACGCCTTTACCACTCCGCGGGCTTTTCTGTGAGATTTTCCCTCGCTCCATTTCCCGTCCATTCGTTACCGCGCTTTAGGGGGGTCATTTAAGAAGTTCTTCAGGGGACAGCTCAAAAATCGCCCGTAAGCGAACCCAAAAAAGTGTCGCTAGTGGAAAGGAGTCTCAAACACCAACACGCTTCCGTTCCTTGCGCTTTTATCAACCGCTTGCTTCCAGTTCACGGTTTCCGGTTTCCCGGTTTTATGAGCGCTTTTCCTTTCATCCTTTTCGCAGGCACAACGGTAGCGTAGAAGTGGCGCGCACACCAAAGCCAAGTAAAGAGATAAACAAGAAAGCACAACCACTATTTTATGCGAAACCACAAGGGACGAAAACATTTGCAATCCATCGCGTGGAGTGATGCCCATGGGCCTCGCGAAGGTCCTGATTTTGGTATTTCCAGGAACAAAGGGATGTTCTGATTCCCACAAAAAATATAGTTTGATAAAGGGGAGAAGAGACAGAAGAAAAGCTCGTTACAAACAGAATAGCGGGGTTGATCGGGTTACCCAAACAGCGAGCGCACAATTAAAAAAAAGGGCCAGAGATATGTCAGTACACATGAACGCAATCAAAGAAGTGCCTAAGAAAGCGTGGGAACGAGTAGGTTGGAGGAAGCCGAAAAGGGATGGTATTATGGTGCTTCAACCCCGCTGTTCCAGAAATTCATTTGCTCAACCGGACGCAACTCCAAGATCTCTAGCTCAGGCAAGGGATCCGGAATCTTCGATGCCGTTTGTACGTATCTCCCGTACCAGCGAACGACGTCAATCCTATAGTTTAGGGAAGTATCTGTGACAATAACGTTAACAACCAAATGATGTGGCTAAAGGATAATATGAGATAGAGAAGCTCGTCCTTCGAATGTTGGTGGAGCGGGACGCACTTACGACAAAGCATAGTTAAAGTGAGAGAGAAAAAGAAAGCGAGAGCTATGGTGGAAGAGGGAGAGGTAAACGATCCGAACCAGAGGAAGGTGAGCAACGCTGCATTTTCCCTGGCAGGACATCAGGCCACGTGATTCGTCAACCTCTCCAACATCGTTACCGACAGACGCGCGCTGAACACACGTGTACGTGTAATTTAAGCGATTAGTTCGTAAGCAAACAACACAAATAAAAGGGTAAAGCTGTTCGCGCGGGAAGAGACCGTCGCCAAGCGCTCAAGCTGCTCACTTGAAGAAATGGACGAGTACGTGTATAAATAAGCCGCCACCTCGAGGCTCTAACCGGGAGTTGCACCTTCGTCCTCACCAAGGATGTGGTTCCGGTAGTACATGAGGACGAATATATTGTGATAGACGGTGTGCGAAAGAGGAGAAGGATAAACCGCACCTAAGAGGCATACATTGCAAGCGATTGATCCGACAGATAGGAGGTGTTGCATGTGCAGCAGCATCTTACCCATACTCTCGTTGGCTGGAGGGCACTCCCCTCAGGGGTATAAGATGCCCAAGTGTGCGGGTGCGGTGCCACGACGGGTCCACGTCACATTAGCACATACGCGCAGATACAGTACATAGTAGCACTAGATGCCAGTAGGTCCAAATGCCTGTTTCTTGTTTGTTAGGCATCTACGAGACCCAGATCGAGCCAATTTCGCTAGTGTGATCGAAGGTAGGTGAAGAGACGGCAGAGAAGATAGGCAGAGTACGTAAGAGAAAGCCACACCGCTGGCCGATGGGAACAAAGGTGGGTTACAGGGGGGGATTAGAAAAGGTGGGGAAATAACAGAACTGAAAAGGAAATATATAAGTGTATATACATAGGTCCCTTGTAATAATAGAGGAAAACAGATAATTAAAGAAAAACAATGAATAAACAACAAACCCTAGAGATAGAGATGAGGTGAACACACTGAGAGAACGAGAGAAGGATAAAGAGAGCAAGAGAGAAGAACTAGAGACGGTGATTTTAGCGAATGAAAGGCGAAAGAACGAGTTTCATGTAGGGACACAGAGATGTGGATAGATGAATCTAAGCAACGCGGTGTAGTGGGTGAGATGGGTGGGCATTTGTTAGCAGAAAGAGTATATTTTTCCAAAAACATTATAACCAAACAAAGAGAATAAAGCCAACACGAATCGAACGCAATTATGGCATAAGAATCGGTGTAGGACGGGAAACGGCAATACAAAGAAGCGTCAGCTCGGGAGGAAGGTGGAGTTGGAGAGACAGAGAGAGATACGCGACCAGGCAGGAAGCCACAGTGGAACTTATAGCAATGACAGTTACGAATAAAGTTAGCAAAAAAAAACAAAATAAACCACACAGAGAACAGAAAACAAAAAAAAAGCATGTATTTAATTCCACCGTGCATTTTGACCCCGGTTCCGAGTGGGTTTGGGGTTTTTGCGAGTGGGGAGGGAATGGGAAGGAGCGAACAAAATTTCCACTAAGGCCTCAAAATCCTGGGACATCTTGTGATTTTTTCTCAGAAAATCAAAATCGAAACTTAAGGCGATTTTGTTATGCTCTTTCCTCGCTCTCTTTCTCTACTATTCCCCAGAATATTCTGTAAAATGTAATGTTCTGATGATGCTACAGAAAATAAACGAATTATGTTGCATTTGAACGCATCTTTTTTTGTGATAATGTGATATGTAAATTGTAATTTTTGATGTGATCGGCAGAGGATCCCGGTGAAAGTGCTGGCGAAACGACGAATGTCCTCGCAGATGTCGGACCACTGTGACGGGCTCTCGAGCAGGCTCTCTTCCAGGTTGTCTACGGTACCTTTTCACCTGGAGGTACTCGCGGAAGGATCCGTCTCCCAAGAGCACCTACGGCAGATGAAAGGTGACGTCTCCGTGCTTTCGACTGACCCAAGGCCTAATGTCTGGCTCGCGGATTTACTAAACATCACCTAGCACGTCAAATAAATCACCGCTTACGATTGTAAAACCCCACGATAAAAACCCACTCACATTTACAACAGTACACGCACGAAGGCTAACGTTCGAAATTGCACCAAACGATGAGATACCTTCTCCAGCACACATTTGAGCGCATCTTGAAAAATGGATTGTGTTGAATCAGAAGAGTGATATTTATTGCATGCGATTTTCTTTCGTTTCCAGCACACATGAAGAAAAAAGGGAGATGCAGTAGTCTCCTATCATATTGCTTAAATGCCGAAAAGAAATGCTTCCAACACGAAGATGTTCGTTGAAAATGTGGGGCGTATTTTTTTATTGCATTCAATTTCCCTTCCCTCCTATGTAATACATTCTCTAGTTTTTCCACCGTTCAATGGCCAGCGTCTTATTCTACTGCCAGGGAAAGACCTCAATGCACCGAGCTCACATTCACGTATGTGTAAATGAGTTTATGTGTGGGAGTGATTATTTTTTCACAATGCATATCTTATGCTACTGCTGTATTTTGCCAGCTAGTTTATAGTGTATATAGTTTTTTATTCAATTATTGATTTATTAGATAAAAAACAACATTTGTATACGATATAAAGTACTGTGAGTTCTATTTTATCCCTTCTTAGATATCCATCTCTTTGTTGGTTTGGTTTCCATTCTTTCTTATCTATGTTTATCTTCTATTTACCTTTTTCTCCCTCTATCTCTTTTTCCCTTTTCTTTTCTATCTTATTCATTCTAACCCATCCTGCCTGCTTCCCAAACGCGGCTGGACTATTTTAATAATATGTATATGAATATATGCCGCCCCTATCCTTTCTGCCTTCCTTAATTTATGTATAAGCATTTTACACCGTACGAGCAGAAAGAGAAAGAGTATCTATAGTACCTAATTATTTAACCAGCACACCGAATGGCAGGTTTGAAATGTTCGTCCATTTTTCTCCTGTTTAGTGTTCAAGCTCGGCCTTAGCGTTGAATAGGAGAAAAAACTATATGTATATACGTATGTATGTGGAAGAGCTGACTTGTGGGGGTATTGGAATTAATTGGTGATGGCAAATTAAGGCTTCGTGAGTGAAAGGAAAACATAAATTCACATATTTTGATGTAAACTAAGCCTAATCAAGGAGCTTGGCATTGATTAACCCCTTTATGTTTTATAACATATAATAAAATGAATTCAAATAAAAACTCCCAGCGATGACTTCACTCATGCTTAAAATGCCAATTTAAAGGAAATAAAACGCCTGTTCACTGCATTTTCCGGTTCCCAGAACCGTTATAAAGCATTGGCATGAAACTAAAATCCCCAACTCTTTTGATGTACATGTCTATAAAAGCCGAAGAGGCGAAAGCGTAAGGTGGATAGTGTAAAAAAAATAAAATTTAAAACCCAAACGATACCAAGCCTAAACGATTAAAAAAATATAGCTCTCCTTCGATCCACTCACGTAAACATTGAAGTACTCCTTATCCTGACTCTAGTTAACGATTTGCACCGGAACCATCCTTGCTGGGCCCGCGAAAGTGTGAAGCAGTTGGGGGTTAGAGGTGCATTACAGACCCCCACATAACCTCACACCCTAGCGTTGTAATATCACTTTCGTATTCGGTTGCCAATTCTGCACTTCCGGTTCTGCCAACTATGGCACACCGAGTTCGGTTAGGAAGAAGAGAACGCGTTTTCCACCAGCATTCAATACCTCGAGCGAAGGGACAGCATAAGGACACAGCACTAAGACGCTCCTTTTACAGCGCATTGACCGCTGTAGTAGGGGTAGTTTGTCTCTCCTTCCTCTAAATTGATTTCTCGTTTCGTTTGTGGATCGACACGGTGAGCCGTTTCTTCTCTAACACCTTCGCTAACTAATCATCCATTCGGCTCCACGATATCACAGGCACTCAATTATCCGTTCGCATTTCGATCGTCTTCTCGGTACTCTTCTTACAAATCCTTAAATGTCGTACAGTGACGTTCACCAGCATCACATTTGGTATGCTTCGGCGAGCTGTTGACATGCACCCAACTCGGCATCAAGGTTCCGCCAAAAGTCCTATTCATTTCGCTACGATCCCATCCTCTCCGTACCGGTTAACCTATCTTTTTCTTCATCAAGTTCGCAGCTGAAGAGAGAGAAACGTTTGGTGGGTTAACATACACTGGGAAAGGGCAGAGAAGAAACAGCACGATAGTGTGTCTCGATATGAGGGGATATGTGCACCTACCGATCACTACTGCTTCTCCACCGTTATTGCCTACCTCATCTTCCAACCATTCATTCACACTTAACTCTTGCAGAAGTATAGCTAAACGAAACGAGTCAACGCAATGGAATCCTGTACCACGTCACTCGGCGCTAAATAGGCTTAATCTTACGAATAGTTAATGCTACCACTAAGATGTTTCCGTGTGTATGTGTATGTCGGCGTCGGTGGTCCTTCCTCTATTAGCTGTGATGACCCAACGATCGCTGGCAGCCCACTTTTACACCCTGCATCCATCGGTACAACCGCTGGATGCTCACTCCTGCCACCAAAGGCCGCTGGCGCGCCATTGACTCTAGCCGTTCGTGCTCCTCCAGCTCCTGCTTCTTCGAATGCAGCAGTTCATCCTCCATCGGTGATCCAGACCGGGGTTTCTCTGGTGCTTCAACACCTGCTTCAACTCGCTGCCAACCATCGCCGGTGGCCTTATCGTCGTCGGTCTTTGGTGTGAGGCTCTGCTCCTCGTCCAGCTCCACCAGCCGCCCATCCACGATCGTGATCCGGCGTGGTTGGCCAGCCAGCAGCCGCAGCTGACGTCCAGTGAAGGTCGGGCCGGAGACAGCGGACGCGATCCTGGCCCGCCTGGCGCAATATTATAATGAACCGCTCGAGTCACCGTGGAACGGCAGGAGACCATCTCCGTACGACGCGGTCGGTGAACCAGTGTTGGATGATGACGACTGGGCCAGCTCGAGAGACGCCCGGCTGGCTGAGCTAAAGCTGCTGCTGCTCAGATCCTCCTGGTCGAGGTGTACTAGCGAGGCCGATTGCAGGCCTCCTGCGCCATCTGCCACCTGGTGATGATGATGATGGTGATAAGGGTGGTCCTCATCATCGGGTATACTCTCGTCCATCGGCGAGGGCCCATCTGTCGGATGGAAGAACACAAGATGTAAAAGAAAAGGAGAAAAGAAAAAGAGAGAAGCTAAGCTTAAGTAAAGGTATTCAAGACACGAGCACATATTACCACGTTTTGCGAGGACATCCTGTCTCCCACCCCATTTGCTTGTGTGAGAGAGGTCATGGGACGCATGAGTACTAGCCTTCAGATGGATGGTGGGTGCAAGTAAAACCTCTTCCCTTATCGCAACACAGAGCCAAAACTGACAACCGAAAGTTTCGATGCCGAAACAAGTAAAACGCACAATCACCATGTTTTTTTGTTTTGTTTTGTTTGTATGCATTTTTTTTCGCCGAGCTTTTTCTCAGTTTTTGCATTTTTATTACGTTATTCATTTTTATGAGTTTTTTTCTCTTTTTTTCAAACGTTTTTCAACCGTTAATAGAATTTTCCCACCGCTACTTTCACTCTGATCGTTTGCAATTTTTACCACTTGTTTCGCGAGCCCATACACACATACACCCACACAATGTTCGTGCATATCTCTCGTGTTGCTCGTATGAGTGTGGGTGTTTGTGTGCATGTACAAGTGGCTTTCGTTACATTGTTTGACTTAAAATTTAAGTATAATTATACCAACACGTGTTTCTATACTTTTTTTTTTGTATCATTCAGTATCTTCCCTATGCTCTTCTTCCGTTTAGTCCCTTTCCCCCGCCTTCTTCATCTCTGTACTCTTTTTTCTTTCTGCAACCCCTACCCATCTGCATAAATATATAAATAATCACATTTCTTCCGGTATCAGTTTGCTTGCATATGTTGCGTCGTACGTGTGGGTGTGTTTCTTTTTCGTCGTAGGGAGCTTGGGGTGGGGAGGAAGGGTTTCTAATTTGTGAAACGGTTTATATACCCCCATTCGACACACCCCACAGTCAGTTCGTCTTCCCACGGCCAGCACAGCATTTTGCTACGTTGCGTTAATAGTTATCGTTTTTTTTCTTCTTTTTTCGTTTTCGTTTTAACTTTTTTTCTTCGCGTTACATCCCATCAACATAGTGTGTTTATATTGCAATTAGGGTTTCTGTAAGTAAGAATGCAACGGTGATTTTTGCTGTTGTTCCTTTTCACTAGTCATCTGTTTTACATTAAGCTTGGTTCAACTAAACCAAGCTATAAGTGTCGCATTGTTATTTTTAAACCCATTTGTTTAATTTTTTTTCAGCCTTTTCAATATATGCGCATTTGTTATTAAGTTTAGTTATTTTGGTGTCTATTTAAGAATAACTCGATTACCTAGTACTTTTTTTGCTGCTTTTATGTGGATGTGTGTTTTTATACTTTTTTGTGTCGCCTGCAGCTCACGCAGAGTTTGTTTCGTTTTCTTTTCTTCCTTTCATGTTACAGAGGGTATTAGTCGTGTAAGCAAACGTTAACATCAGAGTGGGACATGCTTCTTACTTTTCCGTAATTACAAACATTAAAAAGGCACCTCTCGTGTGCCCCAAATTAAGCGAAACTCATCCAGACATGTGATCGAAAATAGGAAAAAGGATTAAACTAAAACGGATTAGTCTACAAGCTAAATACACTATTCGACCGTCGTAGCGGGCACTTCTGTCCCGAAAAAAAAAACAAATTCTTAACGATCTTGACGGACTCGAGTAAGAGAAAAATTCTGGTGCAGAACACGTTGTTCGGTGACTGACTTCGGCTTCGAAATGGTAGTAAAAGTAGTCTTACCCTAATCATAACTATGCAGTGCCACTTAAGAGAACAAACCAAAATCAAACGATACACCTCGACGGGATTCGCCCCATCTTTTTTTATCGTATTTATGAGATATTCGAAAATATCTTTTTTACCATTCGACAGCATAATTTCAGCTCGTCCGTTTTTGCGTTATTTTATCTAATCCTACACCTATGCTTTCTTCCGTGATTGTGAAGTTTTGTAATTGTGTGTTCGGGTTTGTATGTGTAGGAGGGGATGGTTGCCTTTTGTATTTCTATATACACGCCTAATACGTGTACTGGCAGTTTGACAAACAAACGATGGACTAAAAAGAACAACAACAATCGAGACGACAATGAAAATTAAACTAGCAGAACAACCGGATACAGAACATTACACCTGCCACCATTTGAAGTTATTAAACAGTGAATACACATACTTTCCACAGCTCTCAACAAAGATTCTGTACGGACAAACGTACCGTCATCTACCGGGGGATAGGTAAAGTCACTTGTTTGTCTCGTTACAGTTTTGTAATAGGTCAATTGATAGGCTCCCTTTCGTTCTCTTTCCAACTCGAAGCCTTATATGGCGCTACCTAACACCGATTGTTATTCCTTTCGGTTCCGTGTGCTTCGCCGGTTAACTATTGATTGATCGATTGCTTCTATTAGATTAGATCTAGTACATCATTGGTACAGTTAACAACAAACGGAGAGAAAAAACATACTTGTATATTAGCGGCAACTCTCAACATGTGCTCAACATGTCTATGTGTGAGTATGTATCGTGTGTACACTCAGCGAATGTCCTATATCCATTGACCTATGTCAGCGTTATTCATTTGCTTTGCTTGATGCCTTAAAACTCTTACGTATTATCGTTTTTTTTGTTGTGGGCCTTTTCTTCTGCTCTCTTTAAATTAAAAACGTAACATACATGATTATACTTGAAACGAAAAAACACACTTCACAGTGTAAAATTTGTGCATCCGGGATGAAGCGCTAAAACTTGTAGACGAAACATAACATTAATGCCTTATGTTCAGCAACCAGAGAGTTAGTATATGGGGAAGCTTTTTGATAGAACAAATCCGTTCACACAGGTTCGTGAAGTTCGCGAAAAATGCTGCCGTTGCTGTTTAACTGAGCCTTCGTTGGCGACCAACATCACTCACGTCACGCCTTCGCGCAGGTTTTATATGCGACATATACTGCTGCTCCGTCTCATTCGGTGTGCAAGCTTACTATGGCACGTTCACAATTCAATGCAATGTTGGCGGAGTGAAGTTGAAACCAAAACTCGCCATTTCGGCGAGTTTCCCGGGGTTGCGTACTTAATTCGACTATTTTGCTGCTGTTTCTCCCTGTAATACGGAAGCTATTGGGCAGCCATTGAACACGCGTCATGCTCGGATTTGTGGAGGGTGGTTCTGCTGATCTAACAATAAATATAACGCTACCTAATGATCGCTTCCCCATATTCTGTTTTCAGGCTTGAGCTGGGAGGGGAAACAAATAAGCCTTAGTGCGATATCGCTGCCACTGCCTGAACGTTAAAACAATTTGAACTAAAAAGAACTAAAAATTCACTAAATTGCTGGCTGCATTCGAAAGCGCATGAATCCGCATGAAGATCGGTTGCAAATAAACGCTCGTATCGTTAGTACATCGCTAAGAAACGTTACATATCATGTTGAGATCGCTCAAAACGAGACTAATTACTATCTATTGCCGCCTATTAAGCACTTCCATCGGAGAGGTGTCAGTCGCACGTGCGCGTGGGGTATTCTATGTTCCCCCCCCCCCCGGGCGGGCCTCGGCAGCATCATTCGCCATTCGAATTCTATTTGCTTGTTTAATAGACGTGTGCTCGTAGTTCGATAGCATTGCAGATGCTCAAGACAAACGTATGTGATAGCTTATAAACACAGAACGAAAGAGGAGTTTTGACATTTAGTCACCACCCGCGAAACATATTAAAAGATGAAGAGTGAGAGCGCACTAGGATCATGGAGAAAAATGAAGCACAAAAGGACACGAAATTGTTTCGATCGGAAGATTGAACGGCCAAAAAAGGAACCTTTTTGGCTGGAGCCCGAGCGGGCACACATACAAAGGAAACAGCTAACACAAAAGGCCACAGGTCGGGAAGCTAAACGTTAGGCATATCTAAGTAAATAAACCCCTAGCACAAAGCAAGAAAGATAAAGCAGCAGCAAGTAGGACAGCAAAAACAGAACCAGCAATGATGCCGCCGAGAGCGCCAACAGCACCATTCGCTTCACCAGTAATTATTTGCGCTTCTTCTTCGACTTTTTCTTGCCATTGCTTCCATTCGCACCACCGGCCAGGGTGGCACCCGGTTTGCTGCCCGCCAAGGTGACCCCAACGCTCGCACTGAGACTACTGCTGCTACTACTGCTGTTGGTCGTAAGCGGTTTAGCTGTCGCAGATACATCCGTGGAGGAGGCAACTTCTACTGCCGGCGAAGTAGGCGTTGTTGCGATCGCCTGCTTCACTGGCTGCTCGCCATTGGTGTCCGTACCGTCATCCTCCGGTGGCAGTGCTGTGAACAACGTGGATGCGGTATTATCGACGTCGTACAATGGATGAGGATCTTCGACCGGGAGCGGGAGGTCCTTTTTCATCCCCAACATCGTCGTCGTTGCCGGAGCCGTCGAGAGCGACGATGAGGACGTCTTGTTGCTAGAGATCAATGGCTGTAGCTCTTCATCCTCTTCGTCACCATTTTCGTCCTCTTCATCGCCACCATCGTCCTCGTCGGCGTTCGTGTTGCTCACGGTACCATGCTGGCTGGTTCTTTTACGTCGCCGTCTTTTTCCAACCTTCTCCACTGGGAGATCCTCCAGCTCGACCAGCGGCGTAGGACCTGTTTCGTCACCGGGTTCCTCTTCCTGCTCGTTGTTGGTGGAGTTGGTCGTTACATCCTCGTCGTCTTCAGACGCCGACGACAGGAGACTTACGATGGTTGCGGTGTTGATGGCGTTTGTATTCGCCGAGCTCGTCATATCGGTCGGTTCATCTGCAGCCCCAGGCGAGGGCGGTAGTTCCACATCCAGCTCGAGACTTTTGTAGTCCGAATCCTGCCCCTCCAGCGAGGGTTGTTTCGGAGCGTACCTTATCGAGGTGGTTGAGTTGTGCATTTCGGCTGATTCACCTGTCTCAGTGGCCTGTTCCGACGCCACCGCTGGCGAAGCTTCTCGCAGGCTCGAACACATGGCCAACAGAATGTTGCCTCCGGCTAGTACGCCTTGCATCTGCACCGCAACCTGACCTTGCTGGTCGACACGGGTCGGTTCAGCGTTCGCCTGCTCAACACCATCCAACGCGTGCTCGTGCAAAGGACTTTCGAAGCTGATCAGCGTTCGCTCGGTGGTCTCGACGACTTCTGGTTTTGCACCAGTCGTCACTTGCTCGGACTCACCCTCAGAGGGAAATTCCGGCAATTCCAGCGGAGGCAACGGTGGCTCAACGAAGCCCAACATCTCGTACCTATCGTCAGTGGCTAATGGGTCGTAGAAGGTGTCCATAGTTGTGGACACCTCTGCAGCTGGCTGTTCCTCGACACATGGTTCCTCCACTTGTTCCACTGAGCATCGGGTGACGATTACCTTCGTATCACGTTTGCCTCGACCGCTCGTCGTGTTCGATTTGCTTACGACATCCTTGCGATCCTTGCGACTAGTGGCCACTGGGGCTTTCGACATCACTTCCCGATCCGTATCCTCCCCGAACAATTCCAAATCGTCTATTTTCAGTGCTTCCAGTGGAGGCAGTAGTTCCACGGCATCTATCACCCCTGGCGGGGTGCGTTGCTTTCGATCCGGCTCAACGGATACGGCGGTATCTTTTCGCTTGGAACCATCCTTTGGTTGGATGTTCGCGTTCCGTTTACCACCGGTTCGTTTCTCGGTGAGCGTACTGTCCCCTTCCGGCGCGCTTCTTTTATCCTGCGGCAAGCCACCATTGCCCGTATCTTTTTTAGCTTTTCGCGACACATCCTCAACTGGCAAGGACGATTTTTCCTTACGAGAAGCCTTCATTCCCACATCGCTGGCAGTCGCACGTCCTTTACCACTGTTCGCATTCGTTTCGGCCTTTCCACCGGGTTTTCCAGCATCCATCGGGATTGCAGAGACACTCTCCTCCATTGCCACTGGCAGCTCGATGTTGACGAACTCCTCGCACGCGGGTGGGATCACTTCAACAGACCTACGCTTCGGTTCCGGTTGCTTTTCCGGTTTGTCGTCCTTCAATTGCTTATTGCCATCTTGCTCCTTTGCTGATCCTTTGCGCACGCTAGCCCTCAGCGGCCGCTGGTCTTCCTTCTCCATGATCATGGTAACCTCCTTGCTCCGGTGTGCCACCCCGGCCGTGGTACCACGTTGGACCTGCTGCTTGCCGCTGCTGCTGAAGTACGCCAAATTTTTCTCCTCAATCACCGGTACGATCAAATCGCGACCGATCAAGGAAGCCGGCTGACTGACGGGACGTTGTTCGAACCCACCGCTCAACAACGTACCAGCCCCATCGGTGCCACCGGAACCGGTCCGATCTAAGGACGAACCTCTATACCGTCCTGGGTGCATCTCGTGCGCATCCAACTCGCGCGGAACCGGTCCTCCACCTGCACCGTGGTGCACTGTAACAACCGGACGGAACAGCGCCTCGTCACAGTTCTCGTGCAAATAGGCCTCACCGCACTCTTGCATGAAATCGTCCGACTCCAGGCTCTCCGGTCCGGCCGTGCTGCCGGCGTTGCTGATCGTCGTCACCGTACCGAGCGGGTTGACCACCTTCGCAATCGTTACGCCACCGACGTTCCGCCCACTGGCGGCCGAATCCGGTCGACCCGGATCTGGATAGTACTGCTGGTGGTGATGGTGATGCTGCTGTTGCTGTTGCTGATATTGCGCGCTCGACTGGGCACTACCGAGACCTTTCATAACTAAACCACTAGCTTTGTTGCTACCGTCGCCGCCGCTGGTGCAGGGCGGCGGCTGCTTACATTCATAGAAACATCCGGTTCCATCCGCTTCGCCACTTCCGCTGACACCGGTCGCTCTGCAGCCACCGCTAGCACTGCCGCACTGTTGGTGATGGTACTGCTGCTGCTGCTGCTGCTGATGGTCGCAGATCGAGCTCAAGGAGTGTGTGGATGAGTAGATCGACGTGGATGAACAAGACGACACGGACGATAGCCCGGTTGCGGACGCCAATGGATGCTGGTTCAATGCGGGATTCGGGTGTTGCTGCTGATGATGATGCTGCTGATGTCCTGCGACGCCACCGCCGCCCGTCGAACCGGTTGATGCCGATAGATTGCCTACAACAATAATAGGTAGTTCCGGGAAGGGTAGTGGTGATTCGAAAAAGAAACGCACGCATCAAGAACCGCCAGGGAAGGAAAGAAAGAAAGAGAAAGAGAGAAAGAGAGAGAAAGGGCGTGGTTGAGAGATGAGTTGGCGCCAGTTGGATGGGTTGAGCGGCAAGCGGCGCGGCACAGCATCAAGATGTCCAGGGACGGAGATCGAAAGCACGTGTCCAGACCGGAAGCACGTGACGGCGGAAACGGAGCAGACCCACGTGGTCACGTGATCGGAAATGTTGTTATACCCGCGCAAGGCAAGGGCGACGGCGGTTTGGTTTTATTTTCATTCGTTTTGTGTGAGAGTGTGTGAACCACGGCCAGGATACGCAGTAAGAGATAGAGAGAGAGAGAGAGAGAGAGAGAGAGAAAGAGAGAGAGAGAGAAAAGGGAAGAAAAAAGAAAGAAGCCATTGGCAAATGTTTTAGAACCATTTTTTTGTCACATTTTCGGCTACTATCGATAGTGAGAGAGATATTAGGGATTGTTTGTTTAGCTTCGCTATTCGTTTCAGTTTGGGCTACTTGATTTAAGGATTTCGATCTTCGCGATGTCTATGCGAGGATAGAATGGCGATGTCTTAAGTGGGATTTTCCTTTTTCTTTTCAAGCCAGCAACTGCATTTCGGTGCGCGTGTTTACACGAACGAAATCGCAATGCAATGTTCTGATTTATTGATTTTTGTATCTTGTTCAATCAGAAGATCAAAATGCAGCCAACCGTTACGTTTCAGCTTGTTTAAGTGATGTTTTGTTCGATTTACTATTGGGAGGTTTGTGTTGTAATCAAAAGTACCAAACAATATTCAACCAACCAAAACATCTAAAACGCCAACTAGAGAGCCAGACTAGGTACAGATAAATCAACAGGTTATGTGAGGAATGTGCACGATGCGAACACTGGCTGGGTGATGTAACAAAAAAAAACAAACTAGATTTACAAACCAGGCGGAGTGCAGAGTTGTTTCTGTTTTTTAGGGGCGATAGTAACGTATTAATACAGCCACAACTTCCGCTTTATATGCATATATGCCGGAAGTAATGGCGCAAAAACACAAAATCGAAACTTAAGCACCTAAAGTATCTGCACAAAGAGCAGGTTGCAAAGTATACCATGCGATCACGAACGAGTAATTCAAGAACAAATGTACAGAAACGTTATAGAAACGTACCGCAGGGGCGGGAAGAGGAAAAGGTGCTGTTATTTAACGTTACTAAAAACTAATAATCTGTACGTTAGAGTTTGGCAAAAAAACGAGAAAATTATAAATCGAAAACGTAACGCGAAAGCAAAACAAAGAGGAAATAAATGGCACAACATTGTTAAACATAACCCAAAAGCAGAACGAACTAAAAGGAGCAAGAAACGCATCGTGTTATGAACAAGGAAAACAAATATCATCTAGCGTAATGGGCATTCAAACGCGATGCCGAATTTAAAAAGAGCTGCATAAATGTATGCAAATGAAGAAGGTACAAGATAATGCATTATCACATTCTTCAAAAAACTTTAGCTCAGCGTTTTAAAAATCATTTGAATTCCATTACGAGAAATTCTGACGCTCCATTGCACTCAAAAGAATCCTAATATGTTAAAAAATAACTATAGTAAAGAATACCCTAAGATGTCTCGAAATCACAAAAGAAAATTCTTTGCTAAGACGTATGTAATGTAATGGCCATAAATGGTTAAGGTGTACTTTCAGCAACAGCATGCATCAATATACTCCACAAAGGGTATGAATTTTATCTAATATTTCTATATCGTGATTCCAGAATGGTTCATTTCAACAATTGCCTCTGACTTTCTCGCTTCCATTTTTCTCTGTGGACTTCTCGTGTTGTTTCTCTCTTTCTCTCTCTCTCTCTCTCTTTTTCTTCATTCACAACGTGTGTTTAATCGATACGGGAGCGAAGGGGTGTTCAATGTTTTTCCTACTTCTTCTATTTTACGGTTGTGTTATTTTGTACAATTTCAATGTTATAATCGACGATAACGCCCTGAAATGCACGTGAGGTTTTTTTCGTAAAAAAAATTTCGCACGACGAAATACAGCTACATATCGCTACACAGATTTATCGTTTGTGGTTTGACGCTTTTTTTGTTCCCTCCTGTTTCTACTTCTGCTTGTTTGCAAATGTCATCTCCATCGTCTCCTCCTTCTTACAGCTGGATACTGATAAACGTACACTTGCGTTCGTTTTCGCTTGCATGATAAAAGCACAGTTTAGCAAATTTAGAATACACCACAGCGCTCTGGGGCATCGTACGGTATCGGGCGAATTGGATGTGTTGCGAGGGTTCGATATTACTTTCGACAAAACCAAAAACATAAATACTCTGTCACCCAACTCCACCAGGTGGCAACAATGCAGCTACGGTTTGTAGCACGTGTCATTATATTACATCGGCAAACAAAATGTTCTTAAAAACAGGTGGGGTGCACAGAGAACAAAATGTTGTCTTACAAGCTAGTGCGCAGGGGATTGGAATATGTTTTATTTGCTGTTGTAGTTTTTTTTTACTTTTAAAAGGAGCAGGAAATAAAACAAGCAATGATAAAATCATTTATGAGCAAATAAAAGCATGATGCGATGGATGATGAAAAAGCGAGAAACAAAAAGAATATTTAAAAAGCTGTATCAAAAAAGTAACAACACTCATTCGGCGTCGAAAACCACTTCATGCAACAGATATGCGGTGTCCCATCGAAGGGCGAAAGGGTCAGGACGCTACGAATGATAACTCAATGTATCTAAAGAACGTGCTAAATGTACACGAACGTTTTAAATTTAACCCATAGCATCCCTTACAAAATTTCTCTCGTCTCGAGAGCAACATGGTAGGCAGTAGAGGGAAGAGGCTGATGTATGGATAGCAAAACAAGTTTGGTAAACATAAATTGATACAATCCTCAGACGCAGTAGGATGCTAACAAAAAAAACAAACAGCAAAAGAGACACAAAACAAGCCCAAACCGGTGCCAAATGAAAGTTATTACGATTGAAACAACCTACTCTACATAACAGTGATCTAAGCCGTGAAATAAGTTACAGGAAAAGATTCCACTTGCTACACAAACAAACTACAAAACAGTGCGATTCTTAATGGCAATAATGAAACGTGAATAACTAAACAAGAAAAAATGAAAAACAAAACAAAAAACCAATCGAAAACAGAAACCCAAATGTGAAGAAACGCAATGGCGGTTTGGTTTAGTTTCTGTGCTTGATGAGGGTGGAAAATTCAGGAGGGGTTTAGTGAAGGTAAGTATCGCACACGGGTGGCGTATAAACGCACACCGCAAGTGCAGACGATCCGTACCTGTCGTATCTCTGCCGGTCGCAATAAGAGGCGATTCGCGCATCGCATCCGCCAGATCCTCGCGCAGCTGCGATTCCACAGGACCGAGGGAGGAAAACTCCGTGTCAAGATTTTCATGATGGCGAAACTCGTTCATGTTCATCATACGCGGACTTTGCTCATAGCTGCCTGCTTGCAGAATTCGCAAACGTTGTTAATTTTCGAGTTTTTTTGAGGTATTGTGCGTTTTCCATCATCGAAGCACCGGAAAGGAGAAAAGAGCGGAAAATGCGCGTCAGTGAATTCAAATCCAAGTGGTGGTTCGGAAATTTGCGAATGAATGAAAATTACTACATGATCCTGATTCAATGAGAACTGGTACCAAGGGCCTCATACCTCCAGCTAAAGGCATGTTCATCGGGTTGGACCGTTGGAGGGGCCGGTTGTACACGCCACCGCTACCACCGCCACCAGCGCCACCGGTGCAAATTTCCACCGCTTCCGTATCGATCGACGATAGTGGGGAGCTGTGGAACGAGAAAACCTACGCGTTAGAGACTTGCGTGACACACGTGAGCGAATGACTACTTACCCGCTCGGTGTGTTGTACGTTTTAAACATAAACTGCGGTCCCATCCATAGGCGCCGGTGTGGCCCAGCGTGGGTGATGATTTCAACCTGCGATAGCCACCGATCGTCGTGATCCATGGTGATGCTGCCGGTACTGCCGCGATTATGCGGATGTTGCAGCCGATCGTACCCACTCCCGTAGTCGAGCGTGGAACCACCGTCACCGGCACCACCACCACCACCGACACCTTCCTCCAGGAACCGGTCTTTTATAAGCCAATTGTCGAGTGACAGCGGCGGCTGGATGTCATTCGAGGAAGCATTTTCCTGGCGCTGGAGGCACCATTGGGCCTTCGCCTCCACCTCGAGCTCGATCGGTGTGTCGTCGCATATCTTCTCCTTCGGTGTGCCTGCAGCGAAAAGATGACATCCCATCCCATTATTGTAGTCGCACAAAAAAGAACCAGAGTTTAGGTAAGCGTGAACTTAACTTACCCGAGGCGTGTTTCGGCTCGAGATCGTACTGAATAAGAGCGCCATGTGCCGCCATGATGAAAAGCGAATCAACCGGTTTGCGCTGGATGCGATGGGCAGGTGTATCGCGCACGGAACATCCGGGCGGATCGAGCAACCAAGACCGAGCCTTAGCGAAACTGGCACACACACGCAATGGCTTCACCAGATCATCCGATGAGGATGACGAGGAGTTACGTTGGCGTGCGTGGTGATGGTGATGTCCCCCGGCCGATACCTTCCCCGATCCCGATCCACCGCCTCCACCGGATCCTAGGCCAACTCCACCAGCACCTCCGAGCAAACTGGCCGGCTGGCGCAACTGTGCCAACGGTTGTACAATCGTCGGATGTGGAAATGGTGGCGTACGTGGGTTTGCGTAAGCCGTAGCCGTCGGTGTGTGGTGTGATCCGGCACCACCTTCACCGGAATGTGACACCGGGCTGCTGGAGCGGCCATCGATGGACAAACCCGCTGAGCGATGGAACCGGGACAGCCGATTCACGACGTGGGGCGATCCGTGTGTGCGTACCCCAGCTGGACCACCGTACGGCGTGACCGGAAACACGTGCGTTGTGCCACGCAACGTCGAGACCGCTACCCACCGAGAGTCCAGCGAGAAGGAGATATCTTGCACCTTGGCCGTTGTGTCACCTCGGTGCAACACGTACAGGTGATGTACGGCTGCCAGGGATGCTCCACTCGGGTGCGGATGCAACCGGAACACGTGGAAATCGTGACCACGCCGATCGGCGGTCAGTAAAAGCATACCGGGGGCGTCAAACGCCAGCGCTACGATGGCTTCCGAGTGTGCCAGAAAGTGTGCTACGATCGGATCACCACCGGTGCACGTAATTGGTGTACCCGTCGTAGGGCTTACGTCCTTAATAGGGTGCTTGATGTCCAGCACTGTCACAACACCGGGCTGATTGTTCTCACCAAGCCCACCGGCCAGTGATCCACCACCACTGATGTCACCAGTCGAACCGGGTCCACCGAGAGTACCACCACCGATACCGGACGCTCCGGAACCGCCTCCACTCCCAACCAAACTCGATCCAAGGCTCGATCCAAGATGGCTCCCAGTCAACCCAGCGGCCACCTGCTCCCCGAGCTCACGCAAACCCTTTCCAAGGCTTTTGGCCGCGTTCAGCACCGTCGCGGTGTAACTGGTGACGCCATCACCTTCGCAACCACCGCTCGATCGCTTCGAGGGAATAAGCCGCCGTTCGGCGTACGCGATCCACCGGGATCCCAGCGCGACCGGGTTCGGATTGAGCCCCGGGCTTGGATGGCACGTCGTTACCGTAAGGCGGTCTTCAAGCGTACGCGCGTCAAACACAGCGATGCGCTCCGGAAACGTCACCACGATCGAGGATCGGTTCGCAAGGATGTCGACGATCGCGCTCTTGAACTTGATGCTGCGAACCGTCTCTCCATCCTTGAGCGAGACGAAATTGACCGCACAGTACTGAAAGCCACCATTCGTACCGGCCACCGCCGCACCCGCACTACCCCCGGTTGGGCCACTCTCGCATAGTGCGATTAGGGGGCGCTTGTGCGTGTACTGATCGGCTGGGTCTGTTGCCGAGTCGCGATCACCGGGTGCAGGTGTTGGCAACACTCGCAGGCACTTTACGCTGCCATGGCGCCAGGATAACACCTCGATTGCTTCCCCGTTTGCTGGCACGATCCAAACCTACGGTAGAGCGAAAAACAAGCGCACGGTTAGAGCTGTCAACTGTCAAAGCACGTCGCCAGAGGGCGCTCGACTCACCTGTACACCTGTCACGTAGCCGAGGATGATCAGTAACGGTGGGGCGATGCCACCCTCAAGCTCCCAGTCGTCACCAAGGCATGGGTCGCTGATATCGGCCGCATTCTCAAACCGAACCCACAGGATGTGATCCTTGCTGTCGCCTACAGGAGCCTGTGCCTGCAGTGTCACGTCGTTGATGAACCCGGCCACACTGTCGATAATGGACCGGTCGCTGACGGCTTGCGGGGGTACGATGGCGGGCATGCACCGCACCACTCCGGGGCCGGTCCCGCCCGGGCGATTGCGCTGGGAGTCGGCTGACATTTTCAGATGCGATGTCCTGCGGATGTAGTAGGAAAGTAGGAGGATTGTTACAAACACTAAAGCAGCTAACTTTTGTCGATAATTTCCCAATTGCGCACTGTTCCCGTGGAACCCTTTATTACGGCCATTTTGGCCGTCTACAAAATGAGCGACAGGTACGAATGCGCCGCTGCCAGGTTTCGGCTAGCTTTTTGGCAGCCAACAGATGTTCTAGCCAGCTGTACTCTTTGCTGATACATTGCAAAGCGAGGGGGCGAGTGAGGCCCACCGAAGTTGGAGGTGGATGGAGAATAGTTTTGTCTTAAAATAGCACCTTGGACCGATCGGTTCGCTGACACCCTGGTAGTGTGGTCGAGTTAGGGGCAAACAGCGATTTTTTTGCGAGCTAAACGATGATGTGATCTAACCTAAACCCTTTACTAACAAATCAGACAGCGTTCTTTACAAAAATATACGCAAATGTTACCCATTTATTTAAGAATTAAGCCACTAGTTCAAGGCCATATGTGCGTTACATTTGACAGCCTTTTATTTACATTAGACAATGAGGAGTTTCGGAGGTGTCCATGTCACAAAAGATGATACTTAGTAGCTTGAGATTAATCAAGTGGCCAATTATTTACAAATCTATTACAAGTAATGTTTAGAATAATGTGTATCGTCAAGATCGTATGATATAGCTGTAATATATAAATCTGAGAAGATTTGTATAAATTAGGTATTGATTTTTCTAGATTTAAGCCATAGTAATGAAGTGTACAGATGATAATTTTTAAATATCATCGTTTTCTTTTAAAAAAAGAACAATTTTCAACAAGATGGCGTCACAAGCGTAACCTCCCCAAAATGATGTTGCTTCTTCCAGGATGTTTGCTGTAGACAGCAAAAAAAATAAAAGATTGCCAACGTGGAAATATGGCACACCTCGGTCGGATATCTGCACACGAAAGCAATGCTAAACCTGAAGCAATGCAGTTGCAACGCAACCCAACATTGTTGTCGTCACGTAACAGCCCGTCCTTCGCAATCGCCCTAGCGCAGAGAGTGGGGGGTTGGAGAAGGAGGAAGGGAGGGACACCCTTGCAAAGGTCTCACCCTTCCTGATCCAACACGCGCGCATAACAGCTCACATCACACCAAACCACACGAACTCGTCGCAACAAACACAACAAACACAACCAAGACAGGCCCTCTTGCTGATGGTGTGCGGGTTCCTATTGGTATGCCCTCGTAGCTAACCAAACGAATGGATGCCCGTGCCCCCTTGCGTTGCCCTTCCCCTCCAGCAGACCACCCAACCCCTTCTTGCTCCACAACACCAACCCCGAAGGTCACCACACCAAGGGGAAACGTGGAAAAACGACTTGAAACACACTTGTCGGAGTCACATGGAAACGTCCAGGGAGGCACGAGTGGATGGGAAGGAGAACGAGGGATGAAATGGATCAGAGAGGGTTGCTGAGAAGGGGATTGAAGAAGGCAGCAAGAGCAAAACAAACGGCCAACAAGTTAATCCATCAGTAACGGACGACCAAACGGGTGACCTTCGATATCAGCTGATTTCGAAAAAAAGGGGGTGTGTTATGGCGCACAACAACACAGCAACATCAGCAACAAAAACATCGTCAACTGTACCAACATCTTCTCTTCGCCTTCTTCGCCTTCAATAACCCCGCAATAGGGCAATCGAGTCAGCTGCGACAAATCGAGCCACTAAGCGATTGGTCTTCCTACGGACAACCTTAGCGAAAGGCTGATGCTGGGGATTTAGTAAACTACTGTATGGGGCACGTACGTGACTCGTCCTTGACGAGTGACGTTGAGAGAAGTTCACTTCGTATAGGCCCAGGCGTAGCAGCAGTTCTAAAAGACTTCATTCTTTGGCATATATGTCAGATTTCAGCCAAAGGTGGACATTTTGGAGGGGTTTTTAGAGGATATAAATCATAGATCAATCATAGGTTTTAGAGGATAGGATGCATAGATCTCAAACATCTTCGTCTGTGTTAAAAGAATACTAATATGATCAAAGCACCATTCCCAATAGGCAACATCTGTTTTGTTTTTCAGAATCCAGATATTCTGAAGCAATTCTGAGAAGAACTTTTGGAGCTACTCGTCGGTTTTAAACCCCATACTGGTTAACATTCAACCTAACAACAGCAGCAGCTGCAAAACATGTTTAATCCGCATACCCCCGCCTCTTATCCGCCAACAACACCTTCCTTTCGACGGAGGCCTTTTATTCAACGTTTTAACCCTGCGAAGGATAACTCGTTAGCTGATCGTTTTAAGCGACAAATACTCGTTCTTGTGCAGGTCTGCGGGTTTCCTTTGGCAACCAAGAACAGCAAACGTGCAATGAAACGCAACGAACAACCGCAAGCGGCCGATTGGCAACCGAAAACTGCACATCACGCACCCCTTGTGAAGGAGTTGGTATTTTTTTCGGCTATTGTTCAACTCCCACCATGCGAACGAAGCCAAAACGCAACATTCCAAGGCCAAGGGGCAACCCGAGAAGGTCACAAACATCCCGGGGGGTTGTGTTGGGGCACAAATCCAACAACACTCTCCCCTCCTGTGGGGTGGCTTGCTTGTTTTCGGTTATTGTTTGCTGATTTTCATTTGGTTTCGTTTGCTGCGCTCGGAGATGTGTAACGTAAACAAACACGAAGCAATGCTCAGCGATTGGGAAGGTGTGCGTGTGTGTGTGTTTGGGCGAGGAAGAGGGGGATGAAATCTTTCTTCGATTACAATTTTCGCCACCGTTGCAGGGGTGGGGTTGTTGAACTTCAAGGAATGCACAACATAGACGTAACGCGCGTGTTCTTGGTGACAGAATTCGAAGATTCGAACAGGCTACTAGGGGGTAAAAGCCGAAGAACTAGGACCGAAGAGGAGTAACAGCTATGTGGGTCAGAAGACGACAAAACACGCCTTATGCGAGGTCGAAAAAATAACCCTAAAGGCATCGTAATGTTGCGAGAAACTCTACCGAGATGTCATCCCAAAGTCACCGGGCTCTCGTTAGTAGACGTGACACTTGGCGATCTGTCAGAATTTCTCCAAACACTTACACCGATCACATTCTGATACCTGATTATTGGATTTGGAATATCGATGAAGCGTTTGTAGACCACCCTCAGGTTTAGAGACACACCCATCTTACACTGCACTTGAATATTTGTTTGCATCATGCGAACAAAGAGACTGACCTAGAGGGATGATACTGACACGCTGCATTAATGTGTGCAGTCTGAGGATAAAGCATTAAGCTACTGAAACGTGCACCGTTGTTCTAGACGTTTTCTAGGTCGACCGGAAGTTGATGCGATAAAAGCGCAAAATTATCGCCGAGGTAAAAAAATGAGACTACGAGTACACCTGATACTGATAGGTTGCAAGAAATGGAGGTGTATGATAGCTACCAAACAAAAGAGAACTTGGAGCTGTTTGATGAAAGTTAAGGTAATTACGTAACCAAGCTAAAAATATCATATACTTTTGTTATGAAAAAGAAATAATAATCTCATTACCAAAAAAATGATAAAATAAATAAAAACCAGCTCTAAATATTGTCCATCGGGTCTAGACAACTTTTATTCCTCAAATAGGTCATTTATGCTCTTGATTAATGATCATCTAGCGATAACTTAAAGCAAAGTTATTTCATCAATCATAAGCATTCTTTTTATTTCCACTAATTGGCCAACCAACACCAATTAGTCGACTATAATTTGGAATTCAATTCAACGTACTGTGGCTACGTCCGAACAAACTTCGCGAGCTCTAATCACTTTAACGAAATGCAAAGGTGTAGTAAAAACACCTAAATCCCACCCGACTTGCTGCTTCTAGAATAAATACTTTTTTTTCGCCCTCACCAACCAGCCCAGACACAAAGACTCCACACAAATACCAACATGCGTACACAGGGCGATGCACCTGTCGTGCAATCAGCTGGTGGGTGTATCGGTGTATGTGTTTGGAAGTACTGCTGCTGATTGCAATCACCTTACGGTCTCCTACAGGACATAAGCAGGGCGTTTGGTGAGGCCAGAAATAAACTGACGTTCCTGTTTCGGGATGTCGAAAAAAGACAGGTATCCCATAGTGCATCGGCAAAGTGCAAATGCAACGATGTTGCATCAGTTGCCGCCGGAGTTGACGAACCTTCTACGGTTCTTCTCGTGAGTTTAGGTCTCTTCTTCCACTGGAGAAACTTGAAACTGGAAAATCTGCCACCTTCGATGGCGCTTAAAGGTGTAGAACGAATGGAGCTATAATACGAGACGGATTGGTAGCTTAAAAATAACACTGTTACTAGTCACACGCCCATACACCTTGCCGTCACAGTGGCATTGGTTGCAGCGACCAATCACACACATACACACCACCAAGTTGCTGCAGTTGCATAGCTATGTCGCTGCACGATGACATAGTGATCCGTCTCATTTTGCACAGCCTTTGAAGGTGAATCGGGGGTGTTTGCGAAGCAAACGAGCGAAAGAACGACTAATGAAGTAAAAGACCCGACTCTCCTTTCCCGGAAGGCACGATTATTGGCTTGTTGTTCTTGTGCTTTTTTTTCGTTTTTTTTTGCATGAAACAAAGAACCGGAAAAGAGTATAAAAAACCCCACAAATCCGGGTGATTGGAATGGCAATTAGTGAAGCAACCGACCCGGACAGTGCAGAACAGCAGCAGACTCCAGGAGCTTAATTACATTGGCGACGATGATTCACTTTTGGAGGTAAAGAGAGCGACAAGAACATTGGTAGAGTGTGATTGCACATCTGCAAGGCACATGGGTTGGTTGTTGAGCGTTAATTCAGTATTGATTAAGCTGTTCTTCTGTTTTTTTTTTACAAGACACCAACAGATTAAGAAATAATTACGTCATTTTGTTGAGACATAGATCCAGCCCCGAATGGTGACATATTTCGGTCAACATTTGATGCGCACGTGTGTCGACATTCAAGCACTAGAAAATAAAAAAATTTGATGTCCTTTTTTGCTAGATAAACCTCAATTAAATCTTCTTCTATGAAAACCCAAAAACACAGAGCAGAGGTTGCTACACTTCAGCTTCACAGTGTGAACTGATCGGGAGCATCCGATTTCGAAAAAAAACCAATAGACGTTGGTCACACCCACCCCCTGTGCCCCGTTTCAGCAGTATCATCCATTTTTCGCTGTTTTTTTTTTGCTTTTGCCTGATTAACGTCATAGTTTAATGCTGAAGTCAACACCCAGACAACAGCTCACGGAGAAAAAAAAAGGGATGGGAGGGTGGCGAGTGAGAGCGAAAACAAACAAACAACTTTACACAAACACCCCCCCCCCCCCTTTTCTACACCCCACGATGACACACACACTCACGCACCCACGGAAGAGAGTTTCTAGAGAGGGAGGGGAGAAGATTGAATTTCGCAATCGGTAGAAAATTCGCCACGCACCTTCGCAAGCCAACATAAACTACGCATTTATGTGGCGCGGGGAGATGTTTGTGAGAGAGAGAGAAAATAAAAAAAAAAAAAACAAAGTAAATAAACCGCGCCACATGCCCAATATTGCGCAGTCCACGGGGCTGTTCGCGTCTCAGACAGGATTGTGCAGGAAAATGCGCCCGCTGTCACGTGTTTGCGTTGTAGAGGATTTTTCGAGGTGCGTGGGGTGATGGAGAAGAAAGGATGGGGAGGGGGAGGGCGAGGGAGACAGTGGAAGAGCGCATACAACGGACGGACTTAAGGGGGGAAAAGAATGAAAAGGAAACGGAGCAAAATATGTTTAGATCACTCGAGCCTTTATAAGCCTTTGTTTTTAATTCTTTTTTTACTATTTAAATATATACGTCGAAATTTATTTACAATTTATATTATGCGTATTTGAGTAAGTTCGAGGCTCACTTATCACGCTTTGGAGCCATTCGCTAAATGAAGCATTATTAACAAGACTTTCAAAGATCCGTCTCATTTAGCTGATTTGCATAAACCAATCCTCCGCCCGGAAGCTGTTGTAATCGGAAACCGTAAAATCCCCCGTCAGTCCCGGCCAAGAACACTCACGCCGAGTAATAATGCGCCACAAAAGAAAAGAAACCCGCAAATATGACAGACGACGGATGAGAGGAAGCACTTCTCGGGCTCGAAAGACAAAGAAACTCGAAACCTGTTGCACTGGGCTATAGCCGCTGCAGTTGGCAAGAAAGAAGGTTAGCTGCAGATATGTATGTGCTGGAAATGTTCCTTAAGAAAAGGGAACGGAAAACGACTCGAAACTCAGCCACAAAACGAGCGCTTAACACACGTATGGGAGGTCTTTATCATGGTGAAGGATAGAGGAGGGTTAGAAGGGAGCTGGGCTGGGAGACGGGTGTAGGACTCCATCAACTGCTCGTGTCCGTTCGTGTTCGATCTGGAACAGTGACAGAGACAGCTATCGAAATTGTGAAGCGATATGACAGTTGCGTGACAGCCAAAAAAGCAACACAAACAAAAAATACGTTTATCAAATATGGAAAAATGGGATCGAAAATTCGAACAAATCTCCAGCACGACTGAAACTAATGTGCTAACATCCGTTAAGTTTGACATTTACGTAAGTGAATTAAGACAAAATCGCCATTTTAAAACTGCCCCAAAAAAGGACTGGATCCACAACAAACGCGCTGAATCCTGAGATCAGTCGCCAACCTGTTGTGATTTAGCAGCAAAATGTGCTTTTGATGCCCCCACCCACCCCGCTTTTCGTATGTATGCGTACTGGTGGTTGTGTGCGTGCGTGCATCATCCCGTGTGGGACCTTTGTTTTGACCCACCATTCACTCGCCAAACCCTACACCCCTTCTCACCACCATCAGGGCGGGACAACATCCCTGCCACCCCCCTCGCTCACTCAGGGAAGGTTGATAGTAAACCCACACTCAAACACATTCACGTTGCTTTAGGGCTAGCAAGGGCTGCATGGTAAGAAAGCTAACCTGAGACGACGTAATATAAAACAGCACTTTCCTGCAGACGAGACGAATGGGAATGCACTTTTTGGTGGTTTTTAGCAGTAGGAAATCCAGGAAACTAAAATACTCTGATTTGCGAATATTTATAAAGCTTCTGTTTTGTGTTTTATGTGCATTTTTTGTGAATTTATGGAAAATTCTAAATATTATATCTTTTTGATCCCTCTAAACATAGTAAAGGAAACGTGAGATGAAGTTCACCCACAGTTCATAAAAAACGATCGAATAGCAATAATTTGTTTTAAAATAATTAAATGTACTTTGTCGACATGGTCTTATCAGCTAAAGGGGGCTATTTTTCATAATTGAAACCTAAATTAGAGCCCAGTTCTCTATCTCTGGGCACGGTTCAAGTAAGCAACAGCACGCCTATACTACTGCAAAAACGATCTCCATCTAACGGCATATAGCTCTAGCAAAAGAGAACAAACAGCAACACCAACTACTGCTCTCGAGCCATAGCATTCACCTTCAGGTTCGGGTTTTTAAACAGAGTGAGCTTGCGTTTATTCCACAATTCTAGCTGCAACATCGTCTCCCAATGCCAACACGAGCGGCTGTCATGGGGCTACCCACAACGGCTAATTAGCCCCCACATACACACAGACACACGTGTGTACAAGCATTGCAGCAAAATTGCACTCAGCAGCGAATCGAACGTTCAAGAAAAAAAAACAAACCCCACAAATAAATAAATAGTGCATTATTGCGCGAACGGTTGCCCGATTGTTTGCCGAAGACGTGTGTGCATTCGTCTAAAACTCACCCATACGCACGGTTGCAAGTGGCGTGTGCGCGGGCGCTTGTATCGGTGTGTTGGTGGCGACCAACCGACCGAACCATTCCGAAACCAGCTGCTCCGGAAAGGTTGGGTCTGTGTTGTGCTCAACGTTCGCTCTATCTGCCCGCGAGAACAAAGAAACAGCCAATGATGAGAGAGCGAGGGGGGGGGGGTGAAGATGAAAGAGAAGAGGAGAGGGAGGGAGGCAACACCCCACTTATCCCCAGGCCATTCCCCCACCCCTCCAACCCAAGAGTGTTCGTCGGGGAGGTCGAAATGAGCAAGCCAAAATAACAACTCAACCGCAAGCTCTGTTTGAACGGCACGAAACAAGGAGGAAACTAGGGTATGGGGAAGGGAGATTGTGGACAGGAGAGGATGGGGGAGGAAAAACAAAAACCATTGCGCAAAGCGACGAATGCACACCACCACAAAACGAAGCGAAAAAACGTCGCAAACGAACGGTTCTCGCACGTTTTGACGTTTGCAGTTTGCATCCCCTTTGAATTATTTTTGTTTTTTTTTGTTTATTAACATTATTATAATAGCTGTTCGGAAAACGATCGAAAGATGATCGAATGGAAGAAAAACGGTATTTGTGGGGCGAGCGGCTAGTTTCCTGCTTTAGCGTTGCTTTAATTAATTGCATCTAGCTATTCTTTTCCCTTTTGCCCTTTTTTCCACATGGATGAAGATAGAGACAGGATGAGATCTCGCGCTCGCTCTCGCTCGGGTGGGAGAGAGATTTCAATCAATTAACGACACTTGAGAACACGTGAGCTGCACTTGAACTGCCTTATTGATATTAATAAGCGTCGCGGGAGCTGTTGCTGCATGATCGAATCAGCTCCCGAATGTGTCAGGCGTAACGAAGTATGTCTCAGAAAGGACAAACAAAAACAAATGCCCCTTTTCTTTTGACACACCCCACTGTCCTATATGATCAGTCTTACAATCCTATCAATCTCATGTGGCGAGTTATGTTGTAGTTATTTTAGAATGTTTAAAGCCATACAACATTTGTATGCAATATTTATGCAGTTGTTTTATAAAATTTTCCCGACCTGTCAGTTCGAATCCTCGAAGACAGCAGGAGCTGTGGGAAAGAAAATCCAACAATGCGCACACATTGCTACATGCGTACACACAAACATAGCAGCTGGCAATGCGTAATTGCAACCAATAGACGGTCCGTTGTCTCGGATAAACGGAAAGAGACAGCGTGGGGACAAAATCAAGACGACAGAGATGGATGGCGACATAAGCACACAATCATACAATCACGGAAAACGCCCACGCACAATCGCACGGCACCAAGAGAGCGTTCACGCACCCCCGTTACGCTCATGCGCTCCAAACGAGAGAGAGAGAGAGAATATCTATTTACGACGTTAGAACGAGGAGCGTGCGTAAGGACAAAGGAACGGGCCTTTCGATGGCGTGCGTTTCGTAAGGGCAGTAGTAGTAATAGAAAAAAAGGGGGGAAATAAACACAACCAAAGCACGATTGCGCCTGCAACAAAGAGTGCATAAAAATGACGTTTCGTCCAGCCGAGCCCGTTTGACAGCACAAACAAAGCGAGCTAATTGTCGCGCGCGTGTTGCTGGGTTGTCAATAAATGTCAGCTCTCTCGTTCTCGCTCGTTGTTGCTCCCATCAGTACTAGCTTTTCTTTCTTTCTTTGCTCTCTATCTCGTTCTCCCTCTCTCATATAGGCTCGTGTTTGGAAGAAAAAAAACAAACGCATGAATCAGCAAGGTGAGTGAAGAAATCCGAGCTCGAATGCATTCCGGATGGAAGAAGGGGGAGATGGACATACTCCCCCTCCCAACCCTCCTTTTCCACACTAATACAGAGAGTGTGCACACAAAGGACCGTTTCTAGGTTAATATGCTCCCTCCGCCAGTTCCCACCCTCTTCCACCCCTTCCATGTCAACACAAATCGGTTACTCACTTGACTGCGTCGTATCTCGATCCACCTCACGCATAGTACGCACCACCACCACCACCACCTCCCCTCCTCCTTCTCCTCCTCCCACCGTTACTTGATAGAAGAAGCACAGCCAGCGTGTTTTTGGCGATTCCAAGTCCTCCACCTCTAGGCGAACATTGCTTTGGTCGATGGGGACTGGGGTGGAGGGCAGGAAGCGAACAGAGCTGAATGATGGATTGCTGGGTCGTGGGGGAGCGATGGGTAGGGTGTGTGTGTGGTAGGTACGCACAAGCGGATCAAAACAAAAACTGCGTCATTGTCAAAACTGCGTGCCCCGTTCTGTTGCTTTCGAAAACAAACAAAAAAAAACAAACAAACACACACACACGCGCGCGCGCGTTGGGGCACGCTCACGATCCACTCAGTGCTCCGTCTCGCTCACACGTTGCCACTCGTTGATCTGGATTGATAGAGGGCTTTCAATGAAGGGATGAAGGGATGAAGGGCGCGAGAATGAAACAAAAAAAAGGGCAAAAATACGTTGACGCGATCGCGACTCCTACGAGCTGCTGCTACGCACGTACGTTAGACGCTTACTGTTGGGTTTTGACGCTTCTCGCTGACGGCATGTGGGTTAGCCTTCCCTCCCCTCTTCACCCCTTGAGGGACACAAACCAAGTGTGTGTGTGTGTTTGTTGATGCAATTGTGCAGGGAAGAGCGAAAGAGCGCGCGCGCTCACGGGAACGAGCGGATGCACCGAGCACACCAACACACCTACACCATAGATGTTGTGCACTCTCGGACGCGTTCACGAGATAAAGATTTCGCAGGATGAGATGTTTCGGAGATGGTTCGCGATTCCGCGAGCAGGAAAATGGTGGTGATTTTTTGTTGATGTTATTGTTGCTTCACCCTGCACAAGCTGGAACGTCGTGCACAAACACAAACAGCCCGCTGATTCGTGTGTCACTTCGCGACGACGTAATGCCACAGAAAAAATTATGCTCTCTCACACACACACACACACACAAGCGCGGGCGCAGCACAGGCGACCCTTCGACGTGGAAAACGCAACACAACACAATGTTTTGATGTTTTCGTTCTCGCTTGCACTACCCGTCAGCGGGTTTGCTCGCTCGCGCGCAGCCAGCTGTCACTTTGGCCAGGGGCTTTGTAATGGGAGACAAAAACAAACAAACGAAAACCACAAATCTGAAGGATCCCCCTCTCGTGATGGGATAAAAGGACACAGAGGGCAGGGGGGGGGGGATCCCTTAACGGAAGCGTAATAAATGGGAAAAGCAAATCCGTCACTGGAACTGCGATGCGGATGTACGTTGCTATCTGCTCCGTACGCTCAGCTGTACTGACCCCGTTGAGCTGTTGGTTCAAACAACACACTAGCCCCTGTCCGACATCCGCACACACTGTCGCACATTTACTTGGCTGGGTCCCTCTTTTGCAACACATCTGCGCCCCACATACACACGCGCGCGCGTTACTATCTTCACCATCAGCTCATAGAAGGGTTTTGCGCGAAGGGATGAAAGGAGAGAGAAGGGTGCGTTGTGTTTTGATTGTGTTCGCTGATCGCTCTCGCTCGCACGACCCCCTTTTTTGGCTGCTTGTATTGCTTTTCAACACAACTGTACGCACGCAGCCACCTGGACGATTGGCTGCGTACTGTGTCCGTTTTGCCAAGCCGTCTCTTTCGTTCGGCTGCGGCGTTTGACAGTTGGCGGGTGCGTTGTTATTACTGCTTCGAGTCATATGGTTTTTGTTTTCTTCGATGCGTTTTTTTTGTTTCCGTTTTCTCATCTTTCTTTCTAGACAAACCCAATCGTCCGCAAGCAAGCGGGATCGGTTTCGGTTTTCCCTTTTCGCACGAAATAAGACGGAATCTTTCGGTAGTGATAGAAATCTAAAAAATCCCATCAAGCTCTTTTCCACTCTAAATTGTGAGCTGAATTTAAAGTGTTATTGCAGCCGATTGCATTTAAAAAAACTTAAAAAATATACTTAACTCGTGGCAAACAAACTTATATACAATGAAACTGGGTCCCAATCTGTTTAACGTTTCCGATATCTCTTTACGTAAATACATTTTTTTTTACCAAACGTTTAAATAATCAACTCGAAAGCTATATGCCCGAAGGAAAAATAAAAGGCTAAACGAAACAACAGACGCTTGAGAAGTTTGTGCAACCTAAGCCAGCATGCAGGAATTAAGATAAAGACATTCGAGAGAGCAAAAATGATCAGATATCTACCCACGATGCCACAGAATTCCCACTTAGCGGATCTTATTTCTTCGCGTTCATTCAACACACGTTCGGGGACATACGTGATCCACAAAGAATCCTCGCGAGACCAGGAGACCGAAACGCCGGAGTCCAGCCCAGCCACTTTATAATGCGTTTTGGTTTATTTGCAACCGCTGCAGACTGAGGCCCCCTTCATTTCCTCACGAAACAGGAAACTGCATCTTTGGTGGGGTAGAAGAAACCAACGCTTGCAAGCGACGTACATCGAGTACGCACACATACACACCCAACTGCCTTCCAGCTGTTTTTGGAGCAAACAGAAGCAGGAACCTTCTCGAACCATCGAAAACACTATTTTAAACGCTTTGTTAAAATTAGTTCACACAGGGCGAAGTTCCCGCCTCATTGAGGAAGAAGAAGAAGAAGAAGAAGAAAAACGCTTCTTCCTGAATGTGTTTGGGAGCAACATTTCAATTTTAAAACCACACCAACCCTCCCCTCACACAACACACACACGCGCGAAACGAGGGTTGCAACTCGCGCACAGTGGGAGGAAAGCGCTGCTGTGGACGTGGAAAAAACAAGTCCGAAGGGTGTGCGCAAGGACACCGGGGAGTGGGGGGACGGTGAAAAGAGAAAAAAATATGGCGCTTTTTCGCCGTGACCTTCCACTGGCGAAATGTTGGCAGCCGGAGTAAGAAAAAAAAGGACACAGTGGAAAAGACGATGCACGCCAAGGATGCATCCATCGCCGCCATTACATACCTCTGCTGTCGCTACTTCGCTGCTGGGGGTTTGGGGCTGGTAAGTGTGTATGTTTACTTTACATAATCCACCGTTGTTGCTGCTGTTGCTGGCTTGCCGTTCATCATCTCCCGCTGTGCAGCCCTTCAGGATACCGCCCTTAATCCGCCATACTGGTTGGGGATGTGTGTGCGGTTTGGGGTTTTGAAGGTGTTCACTGGCTGGCGTTTTACTGGCCACCTTCCACGATTGCCATCGTCGTGATGCCGTGGAAGAAAAAAAAACGTGGCGTCAGGATACGTCGAAATTTGCGCGAAACCGCGGCGTAAATGAACTGAAATGAGCAGCAAAATGAAAGAGGCAGTGTTTTTTTTGGTTCCTGAAGCACAAGAGACCCTCGAGTCGCCCCGCGAAAAAGGACAACATGGTTACCTCGACGTTAGGCGACTCCTAGCAGCAGGGCTTGCGCGCGTGGGCTGGCTTCCTGACCGAGTGGCACACGGTTGGATATTTTAAGGACTCGGTGGGGTTTGATTGTTGCCGATTCGTGGACCCACCCTCAACCCGGGGCCACCTGGTTGATAGTAGAGCTTTCGATGTGTGCGGGTAATGATATTGCAGGCTCCCTGCTGGAGGGGTGGCTTTTCTCACGCACTTGCACCAGCCCTTATGCACCGACACACCGACGACACGCACGAACACATGCATACACACACACACGCCAAACAGCAGCAAGATGAACCAAACAATTGGGGGAGAGAAGGGGAAAAACAAACAACCGAACACCACGAACTACGCGACAAATACACACGCGCGCAAAAAAAGGGAAACTCGAAGCAGGGCTACCTTCTGCAAAATGGCGATTGCGACGTTCGCTTTTTGGCAGCTTCAAACACAAAAAAAGAAATGCACGACTTTCTTACGACGAGCGCAGAGACTCGCTGCGTTATCCTTAAGGACAATGCCTCCGCTCGATCACCCTCTCTCTCTCTCTCTCTCTATCTTGCACCAGGGTGTCCTTTGCGTCGATACAGTCACAAAATATACAAGAAAAAGTATTTTCCCGAGCTGCTCGTTGGTTTGCTTCCCTTCGAACACAATAACACAAAGCGACGATACGAACGGACGAGGTTTGATGCCAACCTCTGGCCGAATGAAATAACTCAATCGAAAAGTCGCTGCTGTTTCTGATGGCTTGACCGAGACCGTGGCTATGTCTTCTTTTGCTTCTTTGTCAGTGAGCTCTTCTGCTTCTTCATCTTTTTCTTGAACGAAGCTGAAGCATGCTTCGCCTGAGAAGTGCAGTTTGGAGGAATGGTTGGTGACTTTATTCTTCAGGATTTTTTTTGGTTACAGCATATTTTATCAACATTCGTACGTTAAAGTTTGTTTGTTTTTTTGTAAAATTTTCTAAAATAATTCACACAGTAAAATACTGACCAAAACAATCGCGCACGCACAGCGACATTGACACAACTAACGTCAACGTCGGCATCGTTTTTGTCTCTTGAAAATGATACCTCTTTATCATTCGTGCCCTTTGGATTGATTCAAAAAATACTTTTTACGGTATATATGACTCATGATAGCATTAAATCGAGTCTGTTTTATTTTGAAAGTCAATAGGCAGAGTTATTTCTCATAAACAAAGCTAAAATCACGACGAAATAAATTAGTTCTTGGAAGGTTAATATAGCACTCACCACCTACCTGTAACATACACATCTTATCCATGCTGTGACCCTTATGTGTCAAAATAGGTTTTGTTTATATTTTTAAATCGATTTCAATAAATCTAGGTCATTTACAATAAATTACTAACGAGCAAATATGCTAGATTTGTACATATACTAAGAGTTTCATTGCAAAACTATGTTACTAACGCTACACAGTTCTATAAGCAATAAATTCAATAACATCAACACATGAGAGCAACCAACCAACCAACCAACATAACCCACAGGGCTTTTCATATGGTTTCATATTGAGCATAAAGAATAAATCTAGGCCCTTCCATACGCTAGACAATATTTCTTTCCAATTGTTCGATTGAATAAAGTCGAGAGCGTTAGGATTTAGCCGAAGTATCTTCATCAATTCAGAATATTTTTATAAAGGTACAATTAAAACACATATTTATATACAATCACCAGAGTCCAATGCACTTGTACATATAGGCATGCAAACAGTTGAAATGTAGGCAGAGTATATGTACACATCCATATACATGTATTCTGTTGTGTATATATCTGTATGCATATGCGTACGACCGTGTTTGGGCATCGTAGAACAGAAGAAACGATCGATGTCCTTAATAATATTCTTCCTCGATCGCCTGTTCAATGCTAGAAAGAGCAGTAGTTCAACCCAGCATTCCACAAGTTCTAGGCTGATTCTAAGGGCACCATCTCGCTGCTCAATTCACCGATCCAGCACGACAACTCGTACGCATACATTAGACGTAGCTTACGATGGGATTATTATCTGTCGAGTATCTGTTCCTAGACAATTTTTAACTAAACCTTAATTAACCTACTGGATCCAGTGTACTGCTACGCGCTAGCCTGGCCGAACTACGCTTTTCTCTTGTATAGTCCTGCCGGAGGCAGGACATGCCACAAGGACTGGCTTGAAACACGTCAGAACACACCTACCACGAATTACGTATTCTAACGATGACCAGGAGAGGAAAATGCTCATGGAGCAGAACGGGAACCGGAGGGACAAAAAAGTAGATGTTGCACAAGAGGGTGGGAGAGATGGTGTCTAAAAAAAACAGGAGGGAATCGACACCACAGCGACACGGATGACGAGGCTCTATTAAGTATCTAACCTCTAAATAAATGTCCTTCTGCTACTGTTAACCCGTGGTAGAAGATCCTTTCCCTCCTATTCTACATCAACACGCACACACACGCACACACGCACATACACACATTGGAAAGGCAATATAACCGTGCAACAAATAGCGAAAACAGCAGGGCTCATTCCCTGGAGCGCCAGGACACACAATCTCCCAGATTCACACGCACAAACTGTGCCAACATGTGCTCCATAAGTCGTGTGGCCGGAACGAGCCCCCAATCCCTCCCGTACATCACTAATTATTTCTTACTGTCTCTCTACTTCAGCTGGTTCACCTACCTCGACTACGCCGCGCCACATTAAAGCATTCGTCCGTTTCAACACATCTGGTTCAAAATCAATCTAATTGATTTTTAGTTTTGTTTTGTATTTTGTTCTCTCATTTTTTTCTCTATGCTGACACAAATTTCTGACATTCTTACAGAATACATCTAAGTATGAATTAACGCCTCAAACCAATGGCCTTATGTTGATTCCCCCCCACCCCTCTCTCTCTCACTCTCTCTCTTTCTCTTTCGTGATGGTGCGCTGTTTTCCCTGCCACGGATTTTCATTTTAAAATCCTACACAACGAGGCTGCTCTTGCGCCTTGTAAGCGTGGCCGCAACATAACTTCTACTTCCCTTACAGCAAACACATACACACACTCACGCACACCCATGCGCTCATAACATAAACCGACCAAGCAGGCATCCTCCACTCTCCAGTTGAACACACTGTATAACCTCGCAGTCCGCGGTCAGCTGAGGATATCCTGAGGCTTCCTCCTCTAGAACTAGCCGTTAGCTTCGTTCACATCCTTCAAAGGGTATGCTGGCTCGCTGGAGGAGTGGCCGGAAGGGTGTTTCGCCGTGTCTCCTCTGCTCTACAAATTGCACTCCTGCCGTAACTGACCGAGGAGATGTCTGATTTATCAGGCGCTACAACCGCTTAGCGGTCTTGGCATGCTCCAGGAGAAACCAGAACAGCCAGCCTGTGGGCAGCCTAAAACAACTTTACGGGCTGGGTCGTCCGGTGCCATTCTAATGACGTGAACAGACCACCGGATCCTAGCGAGTCTAATTCGCTGCACGACAGTGAAGCTATCGTATAGTTCGTAGAGCTCGTCTACATGTTGGTAGAGATGTTCATGTCACCGAGTAGATGTACATTTCTTTATATCAATCCTCCTTAGGATTTATAACTATATCTCTAACCAGGGCTTGCGCTATTCAGGATAGGGATCTGCTGACCTGTAAACCAAAACGTGGCTCCGGATGGGGAAGGATAACGACACCCAACGGTATGTCCAGTTGTGAGGTAAAACCATGGGTGCCAGGAGAAGAGAGATGTATGCAGATGATGAGCAGGGAAGGATGAGATGTCACTTACAACTACTCTTAACGTCCACTTCGTTTACGCTAACTTTTCTTGGCCTATAAATATATTTATATATATATATATATATATATATATATATATATATATATATATATATATATATATATATATATAAATATAAACTTTCATATGCTTTGCTTTCACGATTTATTACAGTTGCGTGATTTGTTTTTTCTCTCGCGTATGATTTCCCCTCGTCTGAACCGAGCAGGATGTGTGTATGTGTTTGTTTTATGATTACAACTATTATAATTATTATTTTATTTTATATTATTTTATTATATTCCACCTTCCGTCTCTTTAACCTCATGTTCAGGGGAAGGTGCATAAAGCTGGTCGTTTTCCTTGCAGGCGACCCTTCTCTCGATTATCTCCTGCCAACAGCCAGTTCCGGTCTCGGATTAGCGACCTGTAGCACAACACCTCTTCCGGTAATCGAACATCTACACACGCACGCACGCAAATGGTACCACCAGCAGTTGTGTGCGCAACTCGTTTAAGGAGGGAATTAACACGCCAAACTGTCGCTCCTAGCGCCGTTAAAAGGATACACGTCTTGGGTGCAACCGAAATAAAACAATACACCAAACGGTAAAAGTAAAAAAAAAACACACACACACACAATTCAACCATTCGTTTGCGAAACGGCGTGGCCACCTCTTTAAGACGAAGAACTATCGATCGCAGCTGGACCTGCAGTTGCACAATTGCCAATCGAACGACAACGGACCTTTCCTGGAAAGGCTAGCAAAACGGAAGGCAAGCGAAGAACAAGAAAACAAAAACGCAAGAGGGCTTCTTTTTGATATGAGAACAATTCCTTTTTTCTCTTTTCTGATTTCATCTGCTGAAACATATTCGTAGTTCAGTTTGCTCCATGTGGTGTTACCACGAATTACCAAATTAATGAAGTCTGTGAGTCTGTATTGCAATATGAGTTTGACAGCAAATGTATGTAATTTTCTTCTGTGAATTCGCATCGTGGTTACTCCTTATAACCGTCAAATGATGCATACATATACAATAATAATAATAATAATAATGATACGTGCTAGTGTGATTGCACGAGGCGCGGGAATTTCTGTCCGCTCCATTACAAAGGGATACATAGGGCCGGAAGGTCCTACAACAAGTTCCTCACACCAAGGCATGTTTGACTGTGATTAGACAAAAATAACCCTGGTATTACGAACGAGAACTCCATCCCAGATGTCGGTAAAGCAACCACAAACGGATCTTGCTTATTGGAAAGCGAGATATTGAAAGGGGCGTGCCACAAAAGCCTGTTCTATCTACAATAATTGATTTTGTTCAAATTAATCGAACAAAACAACCAAACGCATTACATGTACTACCCTTTCGTTTTTCTTGGCTGCCTGCTTTTTCGCACCCTTTCATATCTCTCTCTCTCTATCTCGAATTTAACCATGCTGCCAGTCCTAACAGCAGCTTTTGATAAGAATAAAGAGAAAATAAAAAACGCATCCTAACCGCTCGCGCTTCTATTCGACTCTTTAACTCCACTTGAGTGCATACACTGAAGGATATGTAAATTATTGCGCAAAATCTCAAAAAGCTCCACACACCGCGTGCTTTTCAATGTTAAAAAAGAATTAAAACATAAGCCGTACGAGCGCCTAGTTTGCGGAGGAAAGATGGGGCAAGGATGGAACAGGGCCCTCCATTCCCCCCACAGGCTATCCGTGGTTCGTGGTGTGTGTGTGTGTGGATGGGTGTGTGTGTTCTACGTGCCCCAAAAATATGTTGCTCTCTGACCCGGGCTTGAAATGTGTGGAATTGGGTTGGATTTCTTGGGCAGGTTATCGCAACCCACTAATAAAAAAAGGGAGGGCTAAATGAAGGGGGGTTGCGGGTTTCGAAGGTTTTATATCTTCTGGCGCTTGAGGCCCGGCTCGTAGTCGTCGCTTTCGTATTCGAGCTGCTCATCCTCTTCGTACACCTCACCCGGTTGATGATCGCCGCTGGCGTACGCGGTGTACTGATTCTGGTACGAGGACTGCTGCTGAGTAGCTGCAAAACAAAAAATCGAGAAAAAAAAGAACACCCACCCCCGTTAGTTGGTTTGGCAGGGAGGGAAGGATGTGCTTTTGCAAAGCACAAGCTAGAAAACCCCTCACCTTCGTGGTTGCTGGGAGGATGGTAGCCGCTGTTGTTAGGTCCTGGGGAGCCCGGTGCCGACATGAGCAGCTCCTCATTGATCGGTGAGCCCTCGCGCGAGTTATCGGTGTAGCTGGGCGAAACCGGTGCCGAGCGGGGCATACCGAAGGGCGAGCGGAAGCATTGGGAACCGCGCTGGCGCCGCTTCCGGTAGCTCTGATCGATCAGCTTCAGCTCGCTGGATGGGTCTATCCGCCAGAAGCTACCCTTGCCCGGTTCGTCCTGCGATCGCGGTACCTTGATGAAGTACCTGTTGGGAAGAGGAGAATGAAAGTTAGCAGCGATTGTGGATCCGAACAGCGATGGATCCTTCCAAAAGCCTCCTGGGCAGCAGCTTACCGGTTGAGGCTCAGGTTGTGCCGAATCGAGTTCTGCCAGCCCTTGTTCGCGCCGGTCCGATAGTACGGGTAGTTCTTTGAAATGAACGAGTAGATGCCCGAGAGTGTGAGCTGCTTTTCCGGCGATGCCGAAATGGCCTGGACGATCAGCTGGGCGTAGCTGTACGGTGGTTTATCGCTCTCCATCGACTGAGTGGCCGGTGCTTGAAATTCCTGTACCAAAAAGACGAAAAATAAGCACACCTCCTTCCCATAACCCTCATCCTTCCGGGGAGGGGTCGTCCTTTTTCGAAGCACTCACGCAATAGTTGTTGTTATTGTTGTTGCTAACCGCACTGGCGGTGCTGTGCTGGTGATGGTGATGATGGTTGCTATTGTATTGGGCAAACTCGTGCACGTTTTGCCGTGGACTAGTGGGGCAGCTGTTGGCGGCACTGATCGTACCCGTCGGTGAAGGGTAACCGCTGCCACTCGCACCGTGCATGTCACTGGTGCGTCCTCCGGCACCACTGCCACCGTGCCCACCACGCCCATGGCCACGCGGGACGTCCCCGAGCAGGGCGACACCGGTTCCGGACGGACCGTGCTCGGCGGGAATCGAAATTTTTAACGGCGCGTAGATGACGCTCGACGATGGCGATTTGCCACCACGATGGTGATAGTGGCCTCCACCACCACCGCCACCGCCGCCACCACCACCTCCGCCACCACCTGCACCACCGGCACCACCGTGGCCGATGATGGTGGCACCGTACGCACCGCTACCGTGCGCCGCACCACCTATCGGCAGACCGGAAATGGCACCGACGTGCAGAGGGATACCACCCATTGGTCCGGTACCGATCTTGACCGGTGTGTGCTCGTTCAGATCCACCAGGATACCATTGTTGGCCTGGTCGATCAGGTTCTCGAACTGGATCTTGATGTTTGTACTTGGGAAGCGAATGCTGCAGCTGCGTTTGGGGATGAAATAGAGAAAATTAGTTACTCCTCGGGTAGGACGAACGGACAACCGTTTTCTCTCTCTCTCTCTCTCTCTCTCTCTCTCTCACACACACACACACACACTTACAGCTTTGGTAGTTTGTACGGCTCGTCGCTCTTGCGGTGGAACACGTTGTCGATGAAGACACCGTTCTTGCTCAAACAGAACAGCGTGAACTCGTCGTTCATGTCGTGCTGAATGATGAAGTGCTTGCGGGAGATGAAGCTGTTCTTGCCGACGTGGAAGTCCACCATCGACTTGGACGAGTTCCGGCCCACCTCGATCACGTCCTCGCTAATCAGCAGCATGTTGTCCTTGCTGATGAGCCGCCCGATGAAGTTGTGATAGTTGGCGGTGTTGGCGACGGGCAGCCCAATCCCGCTCGGTTCCCCGCAGCTACCTCCCGACGAGCTGATCGCGGCCGCGGCCGCTGCCGCAGCAATGGCGGTGGCGGAAGCGGTGGCATTGGCAGCCGCAGCCGCGGCCGCATTCGCCAGAGCACCCTTTGCGGCGGCTGCCCCCGAACCACCACCCGCAGCTCCACCACCCGCACCGCCGCCACCACCACTCGACACCTTACCGGTGGCGCCATTGCTCAGCTTCACCGTGGCGGACGCGGGTGTCGGCGACGGTGAGGACACCGGCGAGGACATCGAAATGCGCCGGGTGCGGTTGTTGGTTGCGGGGGCGGCTTTTTGATAGGTGGGCGCGCTGTTGCTACTTCCGGTGGACGAATTGGCGGCCGGTTCGGTTAGCGGGGTTTTGATTGATTGTGGGGCTTCCTGTTTGACGACCTTCATCTCGCCGTTACCACGGGTAGGCATGCAGTCCTGCGTGCTGCTGGACATCACGCGCCTGCGAGGGTTAACGACAAGGACAAGCAACACCCCCGGGGGTTTGTTTTGCTGGTTCTCACTAGAGCTGTTGTTCCTGCGTCCGTTAGCAGGTCCTCTACTCGTTCGCTGGGATGTTTCGGCTCCTCACACTCCAAGGATACGCGATGTTTCACACACGTGCGATGTAACGGTTTGCTGTACTGCTAGGCGCCTGTTCTGCTGAGCAAGGAGAGTTTCGCATCGTCCACGTGCTTGGGTCACAACCGGAAGTTCCGGAAGGGTAATCTTTCAGCCCGGGGTCCCCACCCCACCAACTGATACTTTTCACACGCACACACACACACACGCTACCCACCGCGTGTGTGAACTTTTTTTTTGTTTGTCCACTTCCAAGTTCTGAATTTTCTCCACAACACACGGAGCGCGCGCACGCTCTACACCTCAATCCGACACCTAAAACAAGCGTACAAGGATGACACGCGCGTCTTTCCTTCACGCACAAGTCCGTACCAAAGGGCTTACTACTTTCCGTCCTTGCTCAGACACAAATGTGCTTTCGGAGTAACGCTGCAAAAGAACAAAAAGAAGACATTTTAGATAATGAAATATGCAAATCGCAATTGCTGCGAAAAAGAAAGGCTCATCCATGATCCGCGCGCGCTGTTCTACATTAAATGCTGGTTGTTAATAACATTGTTATTAAAAACATGCAGCAATTCGTGATTACTTCTAACCCGCGAAGAACTCTCGCTGAGTGTTGGATTTTCTCGAGCAATTTTCGCATTCCTAATGCGCAGTTTACTGCGGAAATTGTAAACGTGTTTTTCCATTTTTATCTTCTTTCCCCCGAGCTGTAATGCCATTCGTTTTCCGACGCCAATCTAGCACCGAAGGACCGCAACACGCCAGTGCAATTGTTGACGATAATATCCCAATTGATTTTACGTTCCAGGCCAGTGTTGCGTCGGGTGAGGGAAGAAGGGCCGCGAGAGGGTGCACGCGCATGCGCCAGGATTTGGCAGTATAAACCACGAGAGGTGGATAAAAAAAGAGCGATGATGCACAGAAGGGCGATTTTCTCTCCCCGGGGGTGAGAGCCCGTAAAAAAGTAGTAGCCTATTTTCCCGCAAATGAATGAGACTGGCCCAAATGAGGCGAAACTTCATTTCGCAAAAAGGTGATTAAACCCGGCTCAATAAAAAGCCCTCAGGGTGCCGTCATCTTATGCACCCGTACACACCTTTAAATACACAGCACACCACACCAGTGTTCGATTCGATTTGTTGAACGAAACAGTGGATTTGTCGAGCTCCCGACACCCCTAGCGGAGGGAACAATCAATTTTGCGTTGTTAGAAACAAAAACACACACACATGCGCGCGCGCAACGCGGGGCACAATCACAATGAAGTTGTGCTAGGTTTTGCTTGGGAATGTTGTTGACGATTAGTGTCAGATTGCCGTTGGGCTAGGAAAAATGCAAACTACCGCGTATGAAATACAAACAAACAACGAGCAAAAGAGAGCAAAGCGGAGGGTGTCTCTTTTCTGCACGTCATCTAAAGCAGGCAAATGAAACCGATTAACAGGCTTTAGTGAAACGGAATGAAAACAAATCAATGGATTGCGACCGATTTAGTGCACATATTGGCAAGTCGATGCACACGCCCGGGTTTTTTGTATCATTTACGACTTACACAAAACAGCACACACCCGGTTCCTGCCTGGTACGGTGTTTTTCATTACATTCCCGAACCGAGTGACGAACACGCGCGAGCGCACGTGGTGCAAGGTTTGTGTGGCTTAGTAATCGTGAGCGCATCTCACTCGTTTTATGTTTAGCATTCGACAGGCAGCACTCAAAATGGCCACTGGGGTGAGCTTGGTGGCTTAAGCAAGCCCGCAAACAACAACAATAACAGTCAACATACGTTTGTGGGGTGTGAAATAATAAGCGCACTTCGGCACGAGAGCACACGTGCCTGGCGTCGATTACCTAAGAGCGTTATCTTGTTCAGTTTTTTTTTGTTTCGTGTTTACGGTAACGGGAGATAAATGAACCACCACGAAAAACGAGCCTGCTGAATGGGATGAGGAGGCAGCAACAAAGATGGTTGTTCCAATCGCGCAGGGAGCAATCCGGGACCCCATTCGGTTAACGTCAAACTGTCAAAACCAACGCGGTGTCCCGTTTGACAGTTGTTTGTTTTCCAAAACTCACTGCTGCGAACTGAGCAAGCGAGTGGGAGATTGTTTGCGCAACGGGGGATGATTATGATTGCCGGGAAAAGAGACAAACAAAAAATGCAAACGTGAGACCGGAACGCAAGACGGTGGATTATTGCAGCTACACCTTTTAATGAGCAAAATGACACAGAATGGAGTGTCATGTGGCGGTACAGAGGCACACGACAAATGTGGTGGTGTCTCAAGGCCTCAGAACCGACAAACAAAAGTAACACCGTTGCATATGCGTGCGTGACAAGACGCGACGCGCGTCTCTTAAGCAGCCTCCGGTTGCGAAGAGGATGCTTCCGGTTTGCATATCCCGCAGAATGTATGGGTGTTTTTAGTGGTTGTTTCCGGAGCCCGAAACGGGGGTTTTCTCTCGGCTCTCGGCACGCTTAAAATTCACCTCAAATAAAAGCCATCGTTGTGGTGCCTTAGCGACAACAGTATGCCCTTGAACATAGAAGCGATGTAGCAGGGGAGACTGAAAGAGAGAGCGAGAGCGAGAACTACGGATACACACATTGCGGAGAAAATTGCGTTCTACGCAATAGAACGCGCTCACGCGCCATATATGTCCGCGCATAGTAGCGCTCCATCAGGCAGCGATTGGCAGTTGTTCGGGACATCTTCGATACCCAAAATCTCGTTGAATCGCAACCCAACACAAGCGATGTTTTGCAAAGATCGATCGATCACCCCCCTTTTTGGAAGCGAGCTAAGCCCCGGACGCCGTGCGTTCGTGTGCGTAATTGCGTTTTATTTCCTGCGCCCGCGCGATGGCCAGGCGATAGCATATTGTGTTGCCCCCACCCTTAGTAGGGCGATACGGTGCTTAGTACTACTCCCATAGAGAGAAGGCCGAGTGTCGATTGTTCTAACTTTTCTACTTGTGGAGAGAGAGAGAAAGAGACGGGGAGATATACGCAATAAAAGTGGATTATCTAGCAAAGAAAAATAATAACATGTTTGCTGTCATAAACATAAACAAATCCGAGAAAGACTCATCGGGAGCATGTTGAGAAGCGCAAGGTTAGTCGATTAGGGCATAAAAATCTCTCCCTGGTACACAGAGGTACAATTACCCGCCCTCGAAACGCTAAAAACATTCCTTCATCTTCTTTCTGTGAAGTGAAATGTAGTCTTCTATTTTGAATATCCCTAGAGGCCATTTCTAATATATTCAAAGGTTTTCCACTTCTTTGTGGGCTCGACTTGCTGGCGCCGTATGCCCTTGAATAGGTTGGGTTGGATTTGATTGTCTATGGTTTGTTTTGGTTAGTTTGATAAGTTTGTTTGTTTTGGTTAATTTTGGATGGATTGTTAGCTTTAGTTGGTTAATTTGATTTGTTTAGAAATTTTAAGTTTCTATTCTTAATTGCTGAGGATTTGCTCATATCGATATATTGTTGAATTTTGCAAAGTTTGTTTTTTTATAGTTTTACCGTAAGGGTTCCTCCAGTCTGTTTGTAGTTTATGGTGGCTTATGTTAGGGTCTTTTTTCTGCTTTTATGATATTTGATGCGAAAGAAGATTTTATGGATCCTTGTTTCAGGTACTTTACACATATCACAGTCTCCATTTGTTTCTATTTTCATGAGATGCAACCATTTTCTGGAGAAATCATGTCCTGCTAGTATTTTGTTCATGCTTTTTATCTCGTGCGCCCTTAGGTTGAACTCCGATTTGGGTTTCTTTGATCTTTGCCACCTTTTTAATTGATTCCTGATGTTTTTCATAGATATTGTTTGACTATGTTATTTTATGATTTCTTACTGCCTTTGTAATGCTTTTTACCATTTGTCTTCTATGTATTTCAGAATATGTTATTGATTTAATGATTTCTTTACTGGCTAAGAATTTGGTAGTTACGATTATCCTTATATTTTTCCGAAGAAAGCGCATATTGGCGTTTTGAGTGTATGAGGATCATCCTTGATCGAGTACGCCTCTTAGTAGGGCCCTATGCGTGGTAAGGGTGGGTGGTGCAAACCTGTACCACGGTTCCGGAACCGAATCGGCCTATCGTACACGAGCATGAACATCAACACTTCAAAAAATCAAAAGTGTAACTTTTGCCATTGCCAATAACTTGCTTGCTCTTTCCCTCCTTCAAACTCTTACGCGAATTCACTCGATCGAAAAGCCTCACTACTACATACACATCGTTCTGTTCTGTCGGTACCCGTAATTTTGTCGGAACCGCTGGAACCGAACATCGCTCCTACAATTTGTATGGAGCCAGACACTGTTCCCGGAACGGTTCCGTATCGTTTGCACCCAACCTATCGTTTGCACCCACCCTATCGTTTGCACCCAACCTAATAGTTCTCTTAGCGGACTTCAGCTGTTTTTTGGATCGCATATTCTCATTATGACTTATAGTCTTTTGCGAGCTTTGATTTTTAAGGTTTTCTATTTGATGTTTGAAGGATAATTTTTTGTCTATCCATACGCCTAGATATTTGAACTTTATCAATTTTGTGATTGTTTCTTCCATGTGTTATTTAGTTCATGTACATAGTAGCATAGTAGTACAAATCACCTTGTGGAATTCCATCTGAAACAAGCCTTGTAATCTTTTCCTGTTCCGTGGTCCATCTTATGATGTCTATTGATGCTGTGTTGTTTAGGAATATTTGTATTAATGGCTATGTGAGCACGCTGTTATAAGCGTTTTTGTAGATTTTTTAGGTATTTCATATATAATCCTTTCATGGCCAGGCGCAGAATTTTTTCCCTCCTTAGAATAATTTCCCATTTGGTTGTTGTTTGATCAGGATGTGCTTAAAACACAAAAACATTCTATTTCATGAACAAAAAATGTTACCGCTTAATGTAAACAAAGAGCTGACCTGTTAATGTTTTTTATGCGATATGCTCAGAAATTTGATTTTTGAGCACATCTTCGTTTGAATCGTGTTTTTACCGGTAAATCATTACCGAAAAGTAAAAGTGAAACACATGCATTATTTAAAAATCGAAACGGTGTCCTAAATATGCAAAATCTATCAAGTTTCCATTAAATGAGCGCTTAGAATAAATTTCACTATAGCTGTACTCATTGTGCTATTCTTAACCTTAGCAATGTTGCTTATTACGTCGTAACCTTCGCATATGCTTGATCCTGGCTTACGATATCAACTACGTTCTTCTGGACACCTTGGAAACGGGACCACATTCGAGCAATTGATTATTCATAATGCATCTAGCATACGTCTAGCTCTCAGCCTGAGATTAGCCTACTTTTCCTCTTAAAGTAGCGAAATCTTCCAACATTGCACTATGTACAGCTTATTTGCCTATAATTTTTCTCATCAATAAATAGGATGCAGCAGTACATGTTTACATTATGCAACCAGACCTGATCTACAAAGAGAGAGAAAACCTTTACCGAAACTAGAAACGGTGCCTGCAGAAAAGAATGAGGGTAATATAATTTGTTAGCTGCTGTTTCTATTACAACTATTCAATTAAAAAACAACTTTTTAATTAAAATAAAGTTAGGCGAGCGCGTTGTGGGGGAAAAAATGGCCTAAAACTTAAATCCCGGCTTCGAACATACTCGTCAAAGCATCCTATAAAAACACAAGCCCACACATAAATTATTAACAAAACGCAATGCTTCTCTTCCGGATGAACATCAAACAAGGGCCCTTACATTACACCCTTCGGTTGTCATTGCTCGACGCGCTACGCAGGATGACCCCACCAGTGTGAGGTTATGTTCACATCCTTTACGTCAATTTCCGCCCTGTCATACTTCGGCGCGCCATCCAAGCCCAATCCTCACGCTCCCAGCACCCTGGTGGGTGTTACCGTGCAAACAAACGCAATAATGTCATTATTTAATGCGATGATGGTGTGTGCGGCTAGCTAAATGGACTGCCCTCCACGGGAATGGTTGGGAGCGAAAATAAAGATTATGCTGCCATTGCCCAATCTCGGCTGACCTCTTGCAGGGCCACGAGTTCGCGCGCGCGGGCAGATGATGCCAGCAATTCGGAATTCCAAAATAAATGATGCGCCCTCTTCCTGTCCTTCCTGTCATTCCTGTGCCGCGGGTACTTCTGCCACACACGTCCCTTTCCCACGGGGGGTCACAAGCTGCACACACATACACCGAAACACGGGCGTCCTCGCAACGCACAGCTCATCCCAAGCAAGCTGTGCACGGACTGCCTGTCGCGTTCGATGTTGTATGTTTTGTTTCATTTTTTTATATCCCTTCCTACGTATCTCTCGTTCTGTCTCGCTCCCGGACGGCTTTCACCAGAGCTTTGCCCAGCCGGCCGGCCGGTGCGCGGTTTTGGTGGAAATGCCGCTTTTCATCAGCTTCTTCAAGTGTTTCCACTCATGTGACGCGTTCTCTCTGTTTTATTGTGCTTTCAGTTCGCTTTTTCCTTGCTGATTTTCCATCCATAACACGCGTGTAGAGAATGCGCTCTCTTTCTTGATTCGTTTGATAGTTGATTCGTTTGAGTTTTGATAACATTATGGGCGACTGCTGCTACTGCTACTGCTAGCTAACTTAGCTCACGGAAAAGGATCACAGATGGAAAAAAACCAAAACGACTGCTTTGCTTTCATTAGGAACCTTTAGTAATTTTTTTTCGCACCTCCGCTATATCCACACTGTGCCATCGGCACACGCACCTAACCTATACCAACATGCGATCGTGAACTCACCTCACCAACACACGCGCACTAACGTTCACGCGGCGCACTACGTTTCGTTTTTTTGTGTACCAGTGCAAGAGGGCACACCAAAACCGGCCGAACACGAACAAAAGCTTACCAGCTTTCCTACGGGGTGCGAGATGTCGAGTTTCCCGTGAAAAATGCGTGTTCGCTGCTCGTAATGCCGAAGGAAAAGAAACACCATATGTCGAAGCACACACCAAATAACGAATGCCGACCAGAAATGGGCCTGGAAAACCCACGGCGCACCAATAAAACGCCTGCTTCGATGGCACACAAAATGCTACTACCTCGAAACACTCTGTTTAACACTCCCTGCACGACTAACGAGTGCGAGCGCGAATCGCACGCACACAGCCCGCCTCACACAAGCTTGCATTCGAGCGGACGGGTGGCACGCACACACCTAAAAGTGCTTACTTAACGCGCGCGAACCAAGAGAGCTCAATTGCGGTGAGTAAATTACGTGCTCTCTCTCTCTCTCTCTCTGTCCCGTTCGCGTTTGACAATACAATAGGCGTTCTCTTTCTCTTGCTTGCGTTGCAAGGGAGAGCGCTTGCTAAGCGAGGCGGCTCACCAAATCCGTAGAATGAGAGAACATACCCGGAATGCCTACCATCGGTGATTGTTTGTTTCTGCTATCTTTGTTTTGTTTTCTGACACCATCTCCACTATCCTTTCCACACGCTTTACCGGTTGTCATTCGAACTCGCCCTACCTAACCATGATTCCGTGCTACTCTTTTGCATCGCACCATAGCGAGCCCTTTTCCTTTTTTTTGCGGTGCTATCTCGCTTTGTTCGGCTTACTCTTCCTTCCAAAACACCCGCTTCCGCAGCACTAACTGGTGCTGTTGTTTAGTCCATAATAAGCAAGGGAAAAATGTGTTTGATCGACAAAAAAAAGCGGTGCACGGGTAGAGTAATCGAGCCGGGAAGGTGTTGTGTCGCGAACGACGCTCGCTGTTCGATTTAGCATGGTGTTTCTGGGGTAGCTAAGTGGACATTACATTGTACACAGCACCGCATGATAAACAGATCACTCTTACTTACTTTATTTATCAGGTGCTACAAACGCTTGGCGGTCTTGGCCTGCTCCAGGAGAAACTGAGACAGTCAGCCTGTGGGCAGTCTAAAAGGACTTTACGGACTTCTTCACTCAAAATAGCTGTCGCGACGGCTGAAGCTGGAACTATATAAAATATTCATAATTCCAGTACTCAAATACATCTCTGAGACATGGACTTTGTCCAAAGCTGACGAAACCATCTTTGGCCCTGTATGTGTGGAAGGACAATGGAATAAACTCGCCAGGCTCCGATGGGCTGCCCACAGACTGGCTGTTTCGGTTTTCTCCTGGAGCAGGCCAAGATCGCTAAGCGGTTGTAGCACCTGATAAGTAAGTAAGTGACCTAATACGGAAGATCCGTACGTGATATTTTTGATTGACATTTGACTGCATGAATTACATGGTTACACAAACAAACAGTAGAAAAATTATTACGAATATCAAGTGGCATATTTTCTAACTACTGAATAAAACCCGTTAATGAGTTATTCTGATTAGTTCATAACGCATCTCCTCAGTACGTACGATATTCATTTGAAACTACACAATTTCATTGAAAAAGTTAGACAAGCAACCATACTGCGCTATCATGACAAACATCAAGATTCAAAATGTTCAATCAAAGACTTATTCCGAGTGGCTCGTTATCCAGTACGTGAGATACGTAATTGAAAAAGTTCGACAAACAGAAAAAAATCATTCCGAACATAAAGAGGCAAAAATTCGATTACTGATCCACTGACCGGCAATTACTTATGCTGAGAGGTTTGCAAATCCGGTACGTGAGCTATGTAATTGAAAAAGTTACACAAAGTTTGATAAATCAGTCCCGATACCAACCCTTTCGTCTGTAGGTCTTTTTCCGGTGTCGAATGGCTTCTTGTTTTTTTTGTAACATTAACCAAGAGACGTTATCTTCTCGAATTTATCACTCGCGCACACACAACACCCAGTCAATCGTTCGCATCGAACTGTCAACCCACGGGAGCAATGTTTTATGTCATTCGTCCGGAATTTATAACATGGAATAAAATTCCTAAAACACACACGGTTCAATTTGGATTGCTCAGCACCCGAGATAAATTGTACAGGAAAAAAGCAAAAACAAAAAAATGGTACGTTTTAATAGCAAGAGGGGCCCAAAATTTGCTCATACACTCTCGTTGCTACCGAAAAACAGGGACTTTTCGTGACGGCGTAATGAAAAACGGAGAAAAAAACAGCCCATCTCAATAATAAAACATCAGCTAAACATTGCACGTTGGGCAATTGCCGGGATAAAAGTCAAAATTTTTTTTAGATTTTTGAAAAACTGTAATTATTTTCTTAAAATAGAGGGTTAAACTTAGTTAACTCCAAAATATTATAAGTCTAAGTCGTTTATTCTCGGAGTAACAGCCTGTCAAAGTAAAAAATGCGAGAAAAAAATTAAAAATTTTCAATTCTTTTTTGGTTGTCTAATAATTTTTCTCTCTTGAACTAAGCATACGAAATTAAAATTATTTTCCATTTTGAAATTAAATGTTTTTAATTTTTTTTTTTTGAGATTTACATCATCAAAAAATTGTAAAAGTATGAAAAACCCCATGTAAAATTATGTTTTTTTTTAATAAAAGACGAATTTTTTACTAAGCTTCAAAAGTCTTCAAGCTAAAACTTAATACAGGTTGTAGTAAAACAGCTTATCTTTCATTTCGAATCAAAATCTGCTGCCACTTTGTGCCACACCACAAGATAATCAATTTTTTCTGAGCCACGATACAGGGTTCAACGACCAAAACCATCCGTTTTTGAGGTTATGGTGTGACGTAAGGAATGAAACTTCTTACGGTAATTTAAGCAAAACTACTTTGATGTGAACCTTTTTGACAAAGTTTATTCAAAAACGACACTAGTAAGACAACACAAGAGTGTGTTTTGATAGATCAAGTAGGGTTTTTATGCACCATGAAGGTTGTCCATCCCCGATTTTCACCAATTTTTTCTTCAAAATTTTTGTCAAAGTACCAACTTTTTGAACTTAATTGTAATCGTGTTTGAAATAGAGGCAAAAGCAAGGATTTTGCAATCAGATCAGAAAATTGAAACAAATTTACCTACTTTACTTGAAATGAATGTTTAATTGAATGAAACCAGTATGTACAATAGATTTTTTTACATTTTGACTGCTGATTTATGGTATGCGTTGTTGCCTTGTATAACAAATACTCTTTCTAAGATAAATTGTTGTTTTTTTGTTGCAACGCCCAACGATCATGAGAAATGTTTTTATTATTTGGGCCCTTATTTGAGTTCGTTTTCACGTGACAAGCAATACAAAGCAAAAAAAAAACAAAATATACATCTTTGTAATATCAGTGTCATTTTTGTATGTAATATAAAATTAGCAATGAATAAAGCCCCGGTTAATAAACTGAATTGGATATATATATACCTTGTCATACAAATGATATTTTCAAATGGATCAAATACAATAGTTGTAACGATACTGAATCATTTCTAGGAAATTTCAGTATAAGTTTTGATCCATATTATAATATTATCAGACACTTATAGAGCTACAATGACATAATCGCACCTAGTTTCCTATTCGTATCGCAAGTTGATGTTATTTTCAGTTTATGTGTTTGTTTTTTTTTTTCAAATGACTTGTAACGCTAATTTTTTGTTATTACTATATTATTTAAATTATTTTGTGACTATGCATTCATCAAAAATGATAAAATTTACCCGTTCAGCTAGTTTAAATATAACGAAACGTTTAGCAATTACATACATACTGGAGTTAGAATACAAAAAAAAAACTTATTAAAGATTTTTAATATGCAAAAGGGTATGAATTACCAACAACTGATCATACATCGTTTTCAGTGATACCAAATTGTACGTTTAAATCAAATTTTTCGGTAAATAATGGCGCTAGACTTTTATCCCGGGATTTGTATGGGTGTGCCCACTGTGCATTGCACTATATGTCGAAGGCATTAGATAGAGAAAATAGAGAGGAACCATTAACAGGAGAGCGAGAATAGAGAAGATTGTGACTCGCGTTGTCTAATCGCACACTCACACACCCATAAGCGAAGTGTAGAGAGTGTGCTAAAGGCAGGCAAACATCAATGTTCTTTGCGAAGCAATGTTTTTTAACTCGTTCCAACCACACTCGCGCTTGTGGATGTACCGTGCACCCAAATGAGACTATTTTTGTTTGTTTATATTTTTCCCATCTTTTACCAAGGCAACATCACACACACACACATGAATTCATAATACTGGGGAAGAAACAGAAAAACACGTCGTACAGCGGATGGGAAGAGAATTGTCATGGCCGGAAATAAAAAGCACCGAAAACAAAAACAACGAAGCGAACACAAAAGCCAAGAAAAGTGGGAAAACGTTCCCGGCGCGCGAAAAACATGGACACACACACAAACACGGAGCTCCACCTGTCCAGATTCTGGTTATTATGGTAAGCCGTGGTAAAAGGCTCGATTGTCTCGAATACTCCAATTTTCCCAGGAAAATCGAAGAAACAAACGCGTTCTTGGTATGAAAAAGTAAATCTTAAATGTAACATTTTTCTAATGAACGAATTATAACATAAACTCAAGTTATACTAAATTCGAAAAAAAGAATTAAAATTCAAAGATCAAAGGGTTAGCTTAATCCGAGGATGGATGAAAAAAATATATACACACAAATAATAAATATCACTTCGCGCCATCTGCATCCCTCATAAAATCATGATAACCACATTCTCCTCCTTTTCGTTTTCATTAAAATTTTAAAAACATGGAAAGTTTTCCGCCCAACTTGATTTAGATTCTCTGCCTGTGTTGTTTTCGCCTACTTCCAGAAACCGCTTGGCCGCGCGACAAACAAACCCCAGCTGGACATAATGATGGAAAAGTTACGCTTCCCGTCCCTTTCGCGAAGCCTCGCCTTCCTAAGGGCCACACCAAATGAAACACTCCAGTAGGGCTTCTTACCAAGAAAAATAGAAAAAAGGTGCACCAGCGCGGTATCGCATTGTTAGCTTGTTGCGAAATAGCAACACTTGGAAAAGGTTAGTCTTTTTTGTTTTCAACCAACCGCACACACATACTTGAAAGTTGTCTCGCACCCAGCAGCAGTGCATGAAAGGTACCACTTCAAAAGAATCCCTTGCAGATAGGCCCGTTTTTTTTGAAAAGGAGTGGAAAACACAAAACAGCCATTCCAAACCAACGATGTTCGCACACTGTGCTGCGTGTTCCGTTTTAGAAGGCACGAGTGAATTGGTGTCGGTTTCTACTTACACAACGCGTTAGAATGCGCTTCTTCCATTGAGTTGATTGCGGATAATGGGAAGTGATTTTCTTCCCCCATGGAATCACTGGCCCTGGCCCTTCGACCGTTCCCTGGACCCTACACAATGGCTAGATGTGCTCAACACACGAGGATAAACACTTGCTTTTGCAGCCTTGATCTCCCGGTGCGCGTTTACCAATGGCACCATCGGCGGATTCCCGGAGCACCGGCAGGATTGACAAACGTAGACGAAAACACATCGGCAGGAAACAACACGACGGAAAAACACGATTGTAGCGATTGAGAAAATCTTACAGACACAACACCATGCGGTAAAAACGGAAGAACATTTTCACAAATGCCTCCCTTCTCTCAACAAGATTGAATGTGCACGAGAAACCGCGTGTGTACGTAACGCGTCCGTCAAATGGTGACCGTTTATACACCGGGGCGAAAAGAACGTCAAAAAGCTAAATAAAGATAAAACAACTCCGGCAACTTTTTTGCTGGCTTGAGTATGAATTTCCCGTCATTTGTGCTGCGTTAATACTTCCGTATCATCCTTCCCGGAAGGTCGCCTTGCAAGCAACCGAAATTTGCTCCTCATCAAAAACAAACGGCGCTGGTAAGAACTCGAGACATCACTGTAAACGCTCCATATTTCAAACGATGCTGGACAAAAGAAAACCAAACACATGACGCAATAGGCTTCGCTTTCAGTCGCATGATACCCATTCCGATTGTGACTATAACATTTTAATGGTAACCAGAATGAAAAGTAATACCCCGATGCCTTTCGTCTGAAAACTTTCGATCGTTTCTGCCGAATTAACCTGCCTGCCGGAGCGATCACGCACACAACTGTGATCGCGGGAGCGCCTTAATGCGCAACCACCATCGCGCCGGATTTGATACAAAGCACACACGCACGCACACGGTACACTCGCACACCATTTTCCTTCTAGTGCAAGTTCATACTATGTCTACATTCGCAATAGAATCATGAAAATAATACCATTGGTTGTAGCAAATTACTGGTTGCTGGAATGATATTGCGAAACTAACGTTTTCTGCTGGCAAAGCATTCTATGCGCGGTAGCAATGTCATTACGGAACCAACACCATTGCACACCTAACCTAATATTTAACCAAGCTTATGAAGCGCGTTTTTCGTGTTTCTTGTCGCCTATCAAAACGCTGTAAACTCAAACGAAAAGCTACCAACGTTTCACTACTGCCAAGTAAATAAACTATCTTGTAAAGAAGCAATAGACCAACATGGAAATAGTTCACATTTTCCGCTAACAGTTGAGGTTACTAGGTTGAGGTACCAGGAAGACTTTCTTTTGTTCCACTCACCAAGCTATGTTGCAAGCTATAAAAAGTGCTTACAACTTACAACCCGCTTGAGGAGGACACTTTCATTCGACCCATCACATCTGCCTACCTATTTCACACTGGATACTGGCACCAAAATTGGAATTTTCCAAATACTAGAAAACTAACGCACCTTACTACACTGCGTACTAGGTCTCACCGCTCGGTCAGCACTGCGTTGCGAGATTGAAAACAAATTGAGCACTTCGAACGCCTAGCTTATGTGCCCGTGACAGCAGTGTGTGCGTGTTGGACAAATCGTTATACAATGTGCATGGGTTAGTGCCGATACTGCGGACAGCATCATATCATAGTGTGCATGACAGCAACAGCCGCGCACAGTGCTCTACCTCAGCGCCATCTTTGTTTTCGATCCGCGACTGCAGAGATTGTAACCCTTTTTCTTTTGCTCGTGTGCAGCTCCCGGAAAGCTAACCCATGCAAAGCTAACTCTATTCTCTCCCAAACAACGCACATACACACGCGTACACTTTTGTATTTTATCATCGCTCTGCAACGATCCCACCGACTTAGGTCTATCCTTTACGCGATGAACGGTCAAATTCGGTAATTTTTAGATTATTTTATAATCATGGAACTCATTTACGGCAATGCAAACCGGCTTGGTGATAGAATTTTCCAGTCTTAACCTAGCTGACCCACATTTACCATGACCAAATGTGTGTGTTCACCAGTGATGGGATGGGAAAAATAATATACATATATATAAAACCTCTAAATAGCAACTCCACTTACCAACTAAACAATTGCGTGCGAATACCCAGAATAACATGAAAGGGAAATGACGCGCATAACCCGGATGCCGATTTTCGGTCGATTATAGGACCGTTGCTAAGTGCAAATCACACCGATGGTTGCTCACACACGCTACACTGCAAACGCAAAATGGTAAGATTAATGATTCTGTGTTGATTGCCTATTTCTCTTCCGATTTTTTTTTTCGTTTGCAAATATACCGTTTGTGGTAATGGCAAATTCTATTCTTACGTACATTTCGATTTGCGGTGTTAGAGAGATATTTATGTTGTGATTGACACACTAATGGAAAGCACCGCGCGGCACAGCAATGAAAAATGTAAACAATATTGACTTCACCCGTCGCATCTGTTCTATGCAATGCGGTCAAAATATAGCTGACTCGACACTGACACACTACTGAGCAGCCATAGGCATACTAGATGAAAGCATTGCTCATTTGTGTATAAAATTGTATTTGTTTAGTATCAAATTTGAAGATTTACTTGCATAGAACCATTGTTTGTCATTCTATATTATTATATAGTTTATTACCTTGCAGTAAATATGCACAATACGTTTCATGCTCATGAATCTGTCAAATTTAAAATATTTTTTTAAAAATATTACTCGTTAGATTGCTAGTTTTCTTTAAAAATTGGATTGAGATATGGCAATAGTGAAAGTTGTCGAAATCGTTTATCAGTAACAATATTTTTAAGATGCAATAAGTAATAAATCAATTTAAACTAAAAGCGATGGTATGAATATGGTTGAAAGTTTAAGCAAAGGATAAGAAAATATGATGTATTTTTACGTAAATCAAAATGCTGTATTCCTCTTCTTGCTAAAAAAGCTACCAAATTCTAGAGATGATCTTCAATGTATATATATTATAAGTTATGGTGAAGTACTATGAACAATCGAAGAAAGTTTGAAATTCTTCATTTCTCTGATACCTAACTAATTGAGTACATTCGTTAAACTCGCTAAATAAGCTTAATCGAAATAAAAAATATTGAATTAGCAATAAGACACTAATTTGACTCAAATTATTTACATACTTAGTTAAAATTCATAATGGTGTATTTTCTTCTGTTGCTTCCTAAATAGCTTAAAAATTGTTATGCGTTTAAGGCCTTTTATGTTAAGACTATGATCTGAAATTCTTACGCATCTGAAATACGAGAGAGGCTTAGTCAGGATTTAAATACGAAACTATTCTTATGTTTGTCTCGCATGCTAACGCTCTCGACTAGCGAACTTCCTCCTCCCGAATTTTATTTCGTACAATATAAAATTTTAGTTTGAAAGTACAAAAGTTGAAATAAAGCATGCATTTAAAAACCCCATGAGATCAATGGAGAGCAATTTTTCGGAATGTCATCGACAATTGAGCGTTATTATGTCTAATTGTAATCGTTTGCATATTACTCAATAAAAAAAGCGAACGTGTAAAGTGCGTGCACATTCATTCATTTATACAAATAGTTTCGCAAAGAACACTATAACTCAGGTTTCGATGAAAGCTGTCACTGATCGGGGAAACGTCAGTGGAATGAAAAACAATAACGTAACCACGCACACGTTTGTAGGGCATGTGCACGCCTCTCGCTCTTACTCGTTACACAAAACGGCCCACGAGGCCCTTCTGTTTTGTGTACTCTTTTCGCGTAAGCCCTTTGGTTTGTGTGTGTGCGTGTGTGTGAACAAAGTAGCTAATATTTTCTCTCTCTTCGTTCCGTTTCCAACGTGCCAAAGAATGCCGTCCAACCGGACCAGGAACGGTGACCAACAGCGGCGCCACGAACTTGTACAGGTGTTGGTGAGTGCTGGCGGACCTTGATGATGAATCATTTACGTCAGAAGTTGTTTGTGGAACGCTAGTCAACATAAGAAAAAAGGTCCTTTTCTAGAGCTGTGGCGTGCAATTTTGTGTATTATGTTTTTTTATTGTGTGAACTTCATTGTCAACTGATAATTTCCCCGGGAGTACTGACAGATGTTTGTTTATTTGTTTGTAGTTGGTTTGTTGTGAACTTTAATTCAGATTTCCTCGCCATTCGCCACGCTTTAGCGGATGGCGTTTGCTGTGCTTTGGCTAGATTGCTTTTTGTCGTAAATTTGCGATTTTCGCGGTATTTGGGATTTTGGTACTACAACACACTGCAATTGATGTACAGTTAAATTGCGAGAGTATCAGTTAATTTTAATATACTAGAGTACCGTGTTTGTTTTTATGCTTACGTCAGAGCGATCGTGGAAGGGAGCGTAGTATTACACGAACTACATAAATTGAACAGGCAAACAAAAAGCATCGCTTACGTATCGCAAACGGGCTACCGTCGTGAAGAAGGGTATCTCCGTGTCGCCCTGTCCCCTAAACGCCCTTTGTAACTCTTTACGAAGCCCACACACTGGGGGCTATCGAAACGTCCAACCTAGCCCACCGTGGTATCCTTTCGCTAAGTTTCCAAGCGAACCGGGGCCACGATGAAGGCCCGCAGCAATATCGGTTCTGGCGAGTTCGACGAAAACTCGCAGTATGACAGCGACAGCAATAGCAACAGTGACAGTGACTACACTCGGCTCACCATTGCCAGCAGCAGTGACGATGCTGTGACAGCTGGTGGCGCCGGACGCTCGCAAAATCCACCGGAAATGCCTCCGTCCGGTACCGGATGTGTTGCGGACCTCAGCAAGCAACCGAAAACGCTGGACCTGTCTATCAACTCCTCTGCAACACCGAATGTGACGAATTCATTCCTATCGCGCGCGGTAAGTACCTGTTCACGTTTCTGCTTTATCCCACATCCTGTATCACGACGACCACAATGAGCTGCCTGACCTACCTAACAAGCTTTTGATTGTGTTTGACAACGTGTCGCGTATTAGATTTACATTTGTGATGAATAAATGAAGATTAAAGGCTTGATTTCAACAATAGGGAGTCCTGGAAAGTGACAAACATCACTGTTCATTAACGACATACATTCGCGGGAATAACAACTGCTGTATAATGTAATAATGCAGTAAGCTGCCTTAGAAAGTTGTAGATACTAGAAGCTGTGGTACTTTATTCCTTAGTGATATAATAACCGTTGTCGATCAAGTCCTGTCTTCCTCCTTGACTTGGGTAATAACGTAACCGGATAGTAAGTCCTGCATATGAGGAGACATATTTAAAATTTGAACCCAAAACTGTAGAGCATTATAAATTCTCAATTTAAATGTGATATTAATTTCTTGATGTTTATAATTAAAATATTTGAAACGCATTTCATCGATATCATGAATGTACCATCATTTACTATTTTTGTAGTCTCTCACTATCTAGTCTTCTTCTTTACTGATCCACACTCAATTGAGCACGTCGTAACGACATGGCCTACCTTGCTATGCTTAGTTAAGGTTTTCATGACTTTTTTAATTACTCGTATCTGGATAATCAGTCCTGCGTACGCGGGGGGCTCAGACGAGATTCAATACCGATACTATCGTGTGTTTGTGCCGCACGCTAACGTTTCGGCTATCGTGAATCCCTTATATGATTTTATTAAATTAAATCATTTTCAGTTCAATCAAGAAACGCAATCTTCGTGTTTACCATTATCCCTACTTATCGGCATAAAAAGCGTAGATAAAAAAAAAGAAATGTTATTTCCGCAAAAATACGATAATTTATACTGTATAGCTTTTGGGAAAAGGATACCATTTGTCCAATACATCTTTTATGAGGGTTTTGTAAAATAATTCAAACCTCTGGCCTGTAAGAATTTAAAGAAAAACATCTGGCATGTATCTGGCAGTGGCTGGTGTGTGTCGACATCGTACAATATTTTGTGGGTTACTGTGATGATTTTGATGATATTCTTAATTGGTTATATTTATCAGTTGAATTAGGCAGCTTGCTGCTGTGAAATAGTAAGCTGTTCGAAACGTTCGTAGCAAGATTATGTGACCAATAATTCGCAATGTCTTTATCGAAGAAGAACAACAATTCACTTGAGACATGGAGTGAACTCTGATACTTGCAAGGAAAGCATGTAACAAGTAGTTTTCTGAGAAATAGTTGAAAATTAGCTCCACTTGATAACAGTATAAATAAAACAATCGTTGCTTGTTCAATTTGTCAGCTTTCAATTTGCAGATGCCGCTGCATGTAACGAAGCATGAAAGCATGCTTCCGCCCCAAGCAAGAGTGCCGCCCCAACACCACAATACCGATCTGCTCCTTTCTGTTCGGTAATGGCGCGAAATCGGAAAGCAAACAACTTTAACACACAGAAGGGCACTTCCGCTCACGGGTGGTCTATGCCCAAGACCTGTTGCTGCTGGAATACGATGGTGTCTTCACATGGCACGCCGGTTGAAAAGGCGCCACATGTTTGCCAACTACCTCCCCAGGGTTCGTCTCTGCCTCGAAGACGCCAGACAGTGAGGAAAATATTTCAATCATTTCCGGCACTCGCCTGCTGGTCCGCTCGATGGACGTCTGTAGCTGCACTCTGAATTGGTTCACGTGCTGCGGACGGGTGGAATGGCACAGGAAGGATCGGAAAATTCCCGCGGAAAAAGAAAGCCATGGTTGACAGCACTGGAATGCGCTGGAAGCCACTTTCTTTGGGACATATAATTTGTGGAAGTACGGAGGGTTATATGAGAAAAGATTCATAAGAATGCGTATTTTAAGCTTCTATCTATAGAGGCAAAGTTTTCTTTGAGTTGACCAGAAATGCCGTTATTGCTATAGCTTAACTAGACTTACATTTAATGGCCTTACACTACATGTTGTGCAACAGTATTTCCTTTAATTCCCTGACACCTGTGTTTAAGACATCCCGTAATCTCGAAATGCTCCACACTCTACGGAACACCTCAGGTCCCCTGTAGATGGCTTTCACCATCTCTCCAATATCACGCAATCGCCCTGGTACGTCACCCTCAGGTACTCCCGGGTTGTGTTGGAACGCATCAGCTACCTCACCATTCATTTAGGCTATCCCCAGAGCAGTAAAATGGATGACTAATCTATGTTTAGGTCCGCCAAGGTTCGCCAGCTGATAAGCCCTGCCATCCCAGAGGCCCTTCCATCCCAAACGACATCCCGCCACCGTTGACCTGCCCGAAATCATCATCTTTCCCTTGCACGAACGCGTCGAAACATGAGCACGTTGTGCTCGTTCGCGTGGCGTGAGCGACTCGCAGATCCACAGTATCACTGCAAATGGCCACTGCCTTCGAGTGAAGCAACGCCGTACAACGCGCGTTCACCACGCGGTATCGTCATTCTCGGCTGCCATTGGTCCAAACCACTGTCATGACCGTGAATTGGATCCCACAGTTGCTTTAGTGGGTGCTGAGAGCCACAAGCTCGCGTGTTTTGGGAAGCAATACAACACGCTTGTGGACTCGCCCGGGGTGGGGGGGAAAGCGTCGTGGTAGGTGCAGGTGTGGGGCAGTTGCGATGCGTCATCACTATTCCGTCGCTGTGGTGGCTGTGGTTACCTTTTATTGCGGCTCTCTATTGGGCGTTTTTTTGTTGTTGTTGTTTGGTCTCTTATTTTCGATCAAGTGACGTCACCTCGGATCCGTTCGTTGGGATTTTATGCGTTTTTAAGCCCGGATTTGAAGCTCGAACTTGCGCTGTAGGTCTTTGGGGAGCAGCGTGCGTGATTTGCGTATCGGTGAGCAAGCGAGAAGGATAGCGCATCTCAGGACGCGTGCGAGCGAAACCACGCTCAATGGCTTCATTGTTCAGCGTCGGATGTACAGGGTGACGAGGATCGGTGGGCCTGTTTATTGCACGTCGAGGGCGGCTTGAGGGCGATTTTCGCAGAAAATCGATGACTCGGCGAAACTCGGGCGGGCTATTTTGGCGTAGCGTGAGCATCTCCGACACCTCGGCATCTCTCGGATGCTCTCGCTCTTGCGCTCGCTTCTCTGTTTGATGCTGCCTGTTATGTGGGGGATTTTCCTATCAGATCGGCCTCCCTAGTAGCGTGCTCTTGCTTTAGTCTCATCTCTTCCGCTGTAAAGACTATGGGTGTTATCACTGGTTGAAAATTGCGCTGAATTTTATGCCACCATTAACGCATGTAAATAGCTGGCGCTTGCTTTTTGGCGGGTTCTTAGAATCGCCCCATCGACGTTCGTGAGTAATTGTGAGAAGAGTCGTTATCGTTGTTTGCAAATGTTGGCTTAAAGGGCCAACTATCCTAGGGCGGATGACTAATTTGTATACTTAAAACTACTTTATTTTAGTACTTTGGGCCTTCGCTTCAGCATTTGGATAGGTGATATCATAATGAAGAAGAAGAAGAAGAAATCTTGAAGGAAAAGTAAGTCATTACCATTCCTCCGTCTGTTACTTTGTTTTTTTTTTTAAATTGTTCATTTTTACAATAATTACTTGGATGCAAAAATGTGTTTATAACAGGGATTGACATCTTTGAGTGAAGTTGGGTAACATTTCATATGGTTTAGTTGAGGGTTAAGGATTAAGGATTGAAGGTTAAGTCAGAAGTGTAGAAGGGCAAAAATAGATGCTGTAAGTTTTAAAATGTACAACAGAGATGAAACTAAGCATACCCGGGATAAAGCAAATGCATAAAATCCATATTACCCAACGCTTGTACGCCTTGAACCGCAATTAATTGGCAAACGGAGTCAAGTACTACTGTTTATGACTTTAACACCATTCGAGCGAGTCTGCGACGATCTGGGTTTATTGCAGCGCCAACATGGCGCCAACACCTGCTAAGAAACACAAGTTTTACCATTCCTAGCCAAGCGTTGGAGAACCAAGAGATGAAACGAGATCGTCACCCTATATGCACAAGCTATTTGCAGGGTTCTGGAGGTGTTGCACTTCAACAAAACGCAATCAAGCGAAAGCCGCCTTTAAAAACAAGTTCAGCGAACCGGAACCGCACCTTGGCGCGGTACGCGGTTGTAAATTTCTCCGACATCATCAACTTGCTATAAGGCCAAATTCCTTGGCCCGCGCTTTTATGGCCAATCTCGCGTACTACTTGGCGCCATTGTGGCTTCTACGGAGTCGAAGCGTTGCACCAACGCGAGGAATCTCATCTGGCGTGATGTCGCTTGCAAAGGGTTGACCGAGTGACGCCCCCAGGGGAAGGGAAATGGGCCGGGTTCAAGGGGGTGGTTGGTTTTTCCAGAAATTCGATTCGTCACCTTCATCTCTCGGCGTGTGTGGCGTGTGTCTTTGGTTCCGAAACCCTCTACGTCGGTCTTCCGTTCGGGGGTGATGACGTTCGCAGCATTTTCTCCTTTTTTTCCCCTTTTACTCGCGTTGCTTGTTTCACTTTCTTAACGTTTTCTTTTGCACCGCGATTTCGCAGACCAATAAATGAACTCCGAGACATTGGTTTGACGATTCGCGCGGACTTTCGAACGTTTGCTGTGGGGACGGTGGAGGCGCTTGCTATTACCATATTTAAAACATTTAACTGTTATAGGGTCGTTGGAGCCGGCGGGCAGTTGCGAGATGGCCCCATAGATGCGATGGGATTTCGCATTGCAAGGAGGGTTAAAGAGCGATAAAAAAGTGCATTATTTAACACGCGCATAATGTGCAACCTGTCATTAAATGGTGGCATAATGCGCTAAGCGGAACAATCTAACTGAAAACAACTGGCGGATGAGAAGGCGTCTGTTAGTTAGTAGTCAGCTATCATGTTGTATTGTTTAGTTTTTTTTTATATTTACATAAAGCAGTGAATTAGCCTGATTTAAGCAAATCTCGAAAATGTGTGCGTCTCTGTTGGTACAAGTCACGTACCCCTGGTTTTAGTCCTCGCGGCATACTGGCACCGGTAATTACGATAAGGGAGTGGAATTTTCTTTTTGCGAAACGTCCGGACTTGAGATATGGGTTGGATGCATCGATAAGACATTAAAACACAGCGGCAAAAATAATGCCATACCGTAGAGGGCTACATTTCCGGTCGGGGTGCAGTAGCGTTGCAATAAAAAATAACACACAACCCAGAAATGACGGCTTTAAATACAATCCGGTGATGTCCACTGCTCAAGCATTAAATGGCGAAAGTGGCAAAAGTTAGCAAACGAAGTTAGCCCTTCCAAACACACACACACACACACACACACATGCACACACGAGACGCCAGGGCTTATCGCGCGCCGGGAGGAAGTGACGCCCAAATTGAAATCTGAGGCACATTTTTCCGCGCTATCTCGCGGGGCCCCTCGTGCAATTTCCAGGAACCCATCAACCATTAAGACTCAACCATCTAAGGGGTGGGTTTGACCCGCCCGAACTGCGCAATTCTTATCAGCAAACTGCGCTTATCGGTTTGCGTTTGTTTGCGCGTTTCGATGTTTATTCTTTGCAACGTCGAGGGCGAAACCACCCAAAGGAAGTACCGACTGGAGGATAATTTTTCTCCAGCGCGGCGAAATTTTTGCCGCCTAAATCGGCATATTGGCTTGCTCCGGATCATTGAGTTGTTTGTGAAAATATAAGTAAACATCATGAGCATTGGGCCGTAATCCAGAACGCACACATTGAGCCGTTTGGCACATCGGGCCGGATGGCGGTGTTTACTTTGAGTAATATAGTAAACATAAGTTAGAATCAACGCGTTGAGCCAGAGGAAGGAATCGATTAGAGGTTCTTAAAGCATACTCGAACCGCTTGTTAACTTAATTGCTGAATAAGGAGCAAGAACAAGCAAAGATTTAAGGTTTTTCTCAAACATCAGCAAACTCCTTCTGGGGGGTCAATTCCATGCCGATCCATGATGCGTTTCTCAAAGTTTAATCTTATCAGGACTTCGGATGGTTGCTCCAAATTTTAAGCTCTGACAGCTACCTAGTGCTTTGTCCACCAAATCGGCGCTGGGTTCCTTTAACCTTCGCTGCATTTCCGAGGTACAGTTATCCACCTGACGAGTACTGGAAGAGGTTGCAACTAAGAAGCCGCTCAGATGGATTCAGACGTTCGACGTTTATCTCGCGCCAGGCGCACGTGACATACCGAACCGGTTGCACCAATCTGACAGGTGTACGTGGATGTGTGCAATCGGAACAAGAACCGGGCCCGTGTGTGTAAGTCTACCTCAGGCAGGATGCTCGCACTCGGTGAAGGCAAACGAGGATGGTAGCGCTTGAACACCGACGACGACGTTGCGTACAAGCATGCAAGAAACCGTTCCATTCGAAGCCGGCTTGAATGGGGAAGTTTGAAGGCCGGCCAGTAGGGGTTTTTTGCAAGATCCTAGAAGCGGTTGGGTCCTGGTAGATGGAAGAGCGTCACAGTTTGGTCCACACAGATCCGTACCACCCGTACCGAGAATCCATTTGGGGAATTCCCAGCGTGCCAGCGGCCATGCCGGTACGGCTTTTGGCACTCAGCTCGCGGCTGAGCTCCGTCGTAGAGAGCTCACGCGTCGACCCAAATATTACTTCCATGTGGCGTTGGTGTGTAGTGCTTCGATCGGGCCACAATTTGCTCCATCGAAAATCTCCCTCCACTCTACGCCACCCAAGGGGGTTTGGTCCGAGATTGGCCTGCGAACTGCGAAACCGGCCGTGCTTTGGTCACTCAACCGAGAGCTCTCCGGGTGGATTCATCAGTAGGTAGTAGGCTGGTGGGGTACTGCCGCCTCTACTACCCTGCTGCGAACCATCGAGGACTCTGGCGCATTATCGTACGGTCGACTTGATTGCCGCCAGCCGGGCCAGACACAAACACCAAGCAGTCGCTCAGGTCCCCGGCGCGTGAGTGCCCGATATAAATGGCCACCCATTGTGCCCGCACGGCTCATTTCGTAAATAATCCTACGGACGTACGGGCGGAACCGCGCGTTCGCTAGTGCTTTGGCTCTCGAGGTTTTTAATTTGGCAGCCGGTAGCAACAGCAGCAGACAGCAGTAGTATACGCCTAAACCGGCCGGCCTCGATGGTTTCGTCCTCTGCGCGCTCAAATCAGCGATAAACTGCTTCTTCGTGCATCAATCAAAAACACGTTGGCGGAAATCACGTGTTGGCGGTTGGTTTCTGCATCAGCTTCCGCTTCGAACGCTGCTAAACCTCCAGTAAGCGAGTGCGTGCGTGTGTGTGTGCGACCGGTGCTGTGAACAGGAAGTACCCTTTAACGTGTACGTCCTTTTAGTCTGGTGAGTGGAGAGGTTGGTATCTAGAAGCGGCAACTTCTGGATCCTCGATTGATTTTGTGGTTTTATTCATTTGTTTTTATCTCTAAAAAACCACAACCGGAAGTGTCACAAGTTTTGCCCTCTCCAAAGCCAAAAAAAAGATAGAAAAAAACATCAACAACCGCAGTGTAAAAGACACATTTTTGGGGGTTTCCCGTGCGTTGTTTTTCCGTGGTTTCCGCAAAACGCGTTTCGTGTGTGTGTGTGTGTGTGAGAGAGAGTTTATGTCCGTTTTTCTGGCCGCGTGCACCGTGACCATCCCACCGGCCGACCAAATGACGCGGGATGATAACGTGCTGCTAAATGATGTTTACTTCAACGCGTACAACACCAACTCACCGCTCACGCCAACGTTAAGTAAACTCGTAAGTACACATCGGTCCCTCAAAAAAAAACCCCAATCGATGGCCGAACGTGCGCGGGTGACTTGGAGGTTTTTGGTGGCAGGGAGTGGTTGACCGAAAACAGAAGGCGGAAATGAAGCGATTTTTGGAGCTCGCTTGAGCGCACATCCATGAGGTTTAGAAGGGGTACAATGGCTGACGTCGACTATCGGTGACTTGGGGCATAAGTCCTAATCCACTCGCGCTCTGGAGCTGTAATCTTTGATAACAGATAAGACCACAAACTGCGTCCGGGGTCCATGTTGAAGGACCGTGGAACTAACGTCCGTGAAGTACCGCAAGGTCTCTGGAGGACGTCGAAGTTCTCACAAAATGTTCGCTCGTTTGATGGACGCATACTTCCATTGCGGTTCCGAATTTCGTCATCCATCGGCATGTTGTGCGTGATGCAACACCAAATAGGCCCGGTACGTTCGGTTTGATGAATCAACCGAGCGGTCCATCACCCTCTGGTACCCTGATAAACCAGTCACGTCGTTATCAGGCTTCCGCTGAGGTTCACCACGTACCTGGGAGGATTTCCAACAGCTAGCTGAGGTGCGCTCGGCCACCCGACGTCGAATTGGGGGTGCGCTTCCGATGTTCGACTTTCGCCCGCGGAAAAATGGGGTAGGGTCGTTATTGCTCAAGGGTGTGGAAGCCTCCCCACAGGAAACACGGCCTGTAAGGGCGCAATCGATGGGGGGCTGTTGATTATTCTTCTACAAACAACATTTTTTCCGTTTTTTTTTATCGTCCATCAAGATAACATCGCCCTGTTCGGGAGAGTCCCCGGCTGTTTGCTTCTTCTTTCTGTTCCCAATCCCGTATCCCTGACCGAACTTACCGCCCGTGTCGGGCGCACGTGACACTTACGAAGGGCATGCATGTGTGTGGTGGCTTTAATTGTTGGCCGACGTTCGCGGACTTCCGCTTTCGGTGTTCGACAATGTGCCACAAAAACCCGCGCTAGGTTATGTAGATGCCGTGAAAGCTCGAACACGTTTCGACGAGTTTTCATACACACCCAGACACACATGCTGTACCCCGCAGGGGGCTTAAAAGCCCATCCCCGTACCTGTCGGCGGCCTGCGTCCTTACCTGTCCAAAATGTGACCCGTAAACGTGCGAACCGGGCGTGATCGGGCATCTTGAGCCCGCGACTCACCACCGTAAACGCTCCTCCCGGGGATGAACGGTGTTTTTGGTAATTTCTAACACGTTGGGGACACGTTCAGTTATAGCCTTTGTTATAAGTGCTGCTAATTGGCGATCGCTTTGGCTGAATGTGTGCTTTTTTATCCGTTGTTCCCCTTCGCCAGCGTGTCCCATGTCCAGCGTGTGTGTGTATGTGTGTGTGTGTGTTTCCATCTTTGTTTGCGGTATTTTTTTAAACTCCCTCAAAAAGCTCCCCCTTTAGCGCATTATCTGCTTATCTGTGTCACAGTGCCGGGGTAGAAAAAGGGGTAGCAAAAAAAACACAACCACAAAGTAAAAGCATTCATTCGTTTCACCACATTTTTTGAGCTAAGAGCTTCTTCTCTTCTTCTGCCAGCCAACGTCTTTTTAAAATTCCCTTTAAGGAGACAAGGGGGACGGAGCGGGGGGTGGGGGGGTGGTGTGGAACGGTTTATTGCGCGTCTCCAAACAAATTATTGCAAGCGCGGTTTTTTTTATCACCCTGCCGTTTTTGTGAAGCGAAAAATAAACACACCCTCCAAAAGTAGCTCATGGGTGTTGCTTTTGAAGCCAACGAACGCTAGCTACCCCTCCACCCGCCAGAACCTCCACTTTCCGGCCTGCGCCAGGAAGAGCCGTGTAACTCTCACCCGGCATTTTTTTTTTTCTTTTCGAGCGCTGCGTATAAGGCCTGCGCGTGCTCCGGTTCGTGTTGTTGTTTTGTTTGAATTTTCAAATTCAAACGTCAGCTATTCGAAACGTTCCAATCGCGAACCATAATAGGAGTGAGGGGGGGGCTGGCTGGTGCTTTCCAGATCGAGTATTTTCATCAACCGCGAAAGTGCGCACGAATGTTAAGCCCGGAAGCTAGAGGGAATCCCCCGTACAAGTTTTTGAAGGAGAGCAAACTCGACATCGTGCACCTCATTATGCATGCGTAGTGTCACTTTCCGCCGCGAGGGGGCGTCTTCTTCAATTACTCGCTGTGTCGATTCGCTTGCTCGATACATTCCAAACGACAAGCATCTAGAGAGAGCGAGAGCGAGCAAGTGAACATGGCCACCAGTAACGCACCGCTCCTTTGTGTGCCATTTTCATGATGGAGTCGTAGCACACACACACACACACACACACACACACACACACACTGGCTAGAGTGCAACAGTCCCCGCAGAGCTCGTTGCTGAGCTCATACAGCCGGCAAAAATGCGCTCACTTTCCGGCCGTGGTTTTTCCCCAGCTCGTGGTGTGATTTCCCTGACCACGTTGGCTGGTGAGTCCCAGATCTTCAGCAAAAGCAAAAAACAAGCCTCAGAACGGTGCGTACCATCGGGGTCTAATTGCTTTGTCTCGCCGGTCGGCAAGTGTGTCACAGTGAGCTACAACGTACGGTGGTCCCTTCCCTAGAACTGCTCGCGTGTTGGCGCCATAGTCTACGCTCGATGGCAGCAGTAGTCGTGCAGTAGCAACCTCCACCTTCGAGGCAGAGAGTAGCGGCTCTCGAACCTGCACGAGAATCGCATCGAAAATGTGTGTGCACCGCAGATAAACAAAGAATACTTTTAGCTATTTAAAATAACAACACCAACAACAACAAAAAATGGCGCGAGGGTGGGGAGAATAATTTCCCCCCCCGCGCGCGCACACACAAAGCCCCGCGGGCATATACCCTACGGGCGTCTAGAGGCGTCGTTGTTCTGTAGGGGTTTCGGACCTGGCAGGAGGGCTTCTAAGGCGAACGACGCCACCACTGGCGTTTTATTGTGGTATCGCTGGTACCGACAAGGGTAGATTTAGAGGGGGAAGGGGTGTGTGAGGAGGGGAGGGGGCGGCTGAGATGAAAACGAAAATGTTCGTGCGCATATTTGTCGCGTATTCGCGCAACCGCCAAGGTCATCGGGGGTTACAATCGTGCGATCAATGGTGGGGGGGGGGGGAGGAGGAGGGAATGGTGGAAGTGGGTATAGTAGGGGTGAGACCCAGCAAAGCGTAATGGCGCGTTCGACCACCACCACCACCCAGCAGGGGTGTGAAAACCCACCCCGCTTAGTTGCACGGTCTCGAACACGTGTGGCGGCTTCGAATCGTTTCGATTGTAACTCTGTTAGCACACTCACGCACACACACACACAAGCGCTTTTCAACCCACACATACACACCCTCCACTGACCCACCACCCACCGCCCCAACCCTTCGCGTGGGTTTGCGTGTGATTCGAGCTCTGGAACGTTCTCGAAACGCGCCACCATCGCGGTCGTGGTCCTTCCGGCGGGAGTGAAAGCGTCATTCGCAGCTTCTGGCGGTCGGTTGGTATACGTCCGAGCTGCGTCCAGAAGGGGTCCGCTAATTGGTCTTGCTTTAATTGTGAAGCTAGCCGGAAGGGGGACGATGTAGGGTCCTAGGTCAATAATGGTAATGCGGGTGTCATTGTATCGGAAAATTTCTATGGACCTTCCAGATTTTGGAGTCTCCGGAATCTCAACCTCAGCAGACCCGGATCTTCCGTACGTTTAGGGTCTACAAAGTCTTTGTGGTCAACTCTCACCCACAGCTACGTTAGGAGGTTCCGGATGAGTGCCAAAAATCGATGCACGATCAATTAACTGACCCTCACCATGTGACACCCATCAGCGAGGGTTTTTTGGACCAGAAGCTAACCACTGGGGTTTTATTTTGTAGTCCGGCGATTCCAAAGTACGCCTCTCGGGAGTTGTAGTCTACCCACCCAGTGGGGAGTATGGCAGTACAGCTGCCGCTTATCTTTCGGGGTATGGAGCTCTTTGTGGACTCGGAATGGGTGTAGTAACCGATGATAACGCCGTTTATGACTGCCCGCCTCCACAGATTCAGCCCTTGCACATTCCTCCGACGGTGGCCATTTTTCGTCAGCCTATAAAGCCTGGAACCTCAGGTTCCGGGACTCGAGAATGGGTATCTTTATCGTTGTTTGCTCTTCACGTACTCCGGTTTCAGCTCCAGTCCTATTTTCCTCCCCCAACGAGGGGCGCTGGTTATCAATCAAGAGCTGACGAGTAATGGTACCACAGGGCCATTTTATTATCGCTGCTGGTAAGGGGCGTTATTGCAACAACAAAAAATGCATCTTTCCAGCATATGGGCAGAGGATGCAGAAGAAAAATAAAATGGCCGCTTTTTCGTAGTGTACTTCAGCTGACATGCTCCGTTACCAAGGCACACGCACGCATTCTAAAGTTTGCTTTGCTGTATCTTAATCCTCAACAGTAACTGGAGCCACCGACGAGTAAATGCGCAAATCGAGCGCAACAATGCGTCCTCCATCAGGTCCTCCACCGTTCGTGAATGCACATGCAGTGATTGTCAAGGGGGCAGGTTGTTTCAGGCTTATTCTCGGTCTCTCTTTCTTTCTCACACATGCCGAATTGATGCGTCTCTGCCTGACGCTGTCAGGCGAGATAAAGCAGCGAAGTGTAGGTCTCTGCCTTCACGTCCGAGCGGATATATGGTGACGTGCGCTCGATCTTCGACGTGCCGTATTGTGTGGAGAGAAGAACCTATCCGACGGATGTCGTCGTGCCGTTTTCTTTCCTTTTTTCTTTCGTCGTTGTTGCAATTCTCGAAGGCAGACCTTGTGTTGTGCGTTACTGTCGCCGTTCTTTCCATCTGCCCTTGTTTGTCGGTCTAGTCCGAATTCGTTGTCGTCGCTCCGTCACCGACAAGATATGCGTTTTTTAAAGAAAAAGGGAAGAAAAAAATAGAGATAAACTTGTTATTGCTTCTGTGCATTTTTTTCTATGGCTGCACTGCCCTAGAGTGCTGCATACGCTTTGGAATACTTTTTCCTTACGGCTTATTTTTGTTCCTTCGCATCAGCTCGCCTTTGTCCGCAGTTTGGTATTGTTCGGAGTGGTGTTGGATGTGTCCGGCATGAAGGACGTAATGCTGAACACGACACGTACTAGTGGTACAGGAACGTCTAGCAGCTCCAAACACCTGCTCGCCAGATTTGGGCCTTCGATCCAGCAGCTGACCGAGGCGATTTGGTCCAATTTTAGTACCCTTGCGTGTGCTATTTTATGGATCTTTCCTTTTCTAACGTTCGTTACCTCCTGCAAGGATAATTTCCAAAGGTTTTGAGGGGAAAATGGTAGCGACATAAATGCTATTATCCAGGTCAGGGATGGAGCATGCCCTCCGGTCGGGACCTTTTTCCCATCTCTTTCTTTTCCAAATCGCTGATCAATGGTGTACATTTCTCACCGAAAGGCTGCTCTGTAGCTCATCTTCTAATCGGCACTCACCCTAAAGGTTACGGAAGGACTCGCAACCCCCCACCCATAAACCTTTACCAGTGGGTGGGGGTGTCGCGAGACTTGGTGGCACCGATTTTGTTGGGCCTGTCGCGTGCCGGCGCCCCATCTCATTCGCGTGGGAATTGTGCCAAAGGGCAGAACGAACGAAGAACATGTTGCCCTCCTGTGGCGCCACACACAGACGAAAAATTGGAGGGTGTTATGTTGTTAATGCGATACGACCGCTTTGTTTGCTCCACTTGTAACCGAAGAGCAGTACTGTCTTTTCGGAAACGAAGGACGATGGCGTGTGTCGTCTGTCTTCTTGCGAAAGGGTATCAGACCTGCTGCAGTTCACGGTGGTTAGCATTCCTCCTTTTTTCATCTTTATAATGTGTCAATTGATGCACAATTTACACCGGCCGACGAGATTGAAGCTCTTTGTGGTTGGAATGGTAGGAAAATTGTTGCTTTTCATGTGTACAATCATCGCATTATGTCCGCTTCATTTGATGTTTGCCTGGCTTGATTCGATGCGAATTTCACTCATCCCGGGCAGGCATCACTGTTGGGAATTGTGTCCCAGATACAGCTTACTGTCGATTTGTGGAGCAAAACCAACATGGGTGTCGCCCGAGCAATTTTACATTTGCCTTGTGCGGACAACTCTAGACATATGTTCTCCATTTGCGAACGTCGTTTCCCTAGCGCGCTGGAAGGGTTAAATGTTAAATGAAGTCATTGGAGCTCGCAAAACGCTTGCTCTAAAAATAGGATCCACATATGCGTTCGCCGGCAAAACAGAGTGGACCGTTCATTCCTCTCTCTACCTTAAGCCACACGCTCAAACACAATAGAAAAGCACTCACACGCGCATGTGTGGTTGCGAGCGTACGAGTGAAGGATGCTGCCTGCTAATGACGCAGAACCAATTTAACCGTCAGCGGGTGGCCGAATTTAAATACCAACAAAATAGCGCGAGCTCGTGACAGTTTCAGCCATCATGATAACGATGGCGAACTGTCAAATCGCCGTTCTTGTCACCGACGTCCACTAAGATCTCAAGTCTTCTAACCAATGTCAGCCGCTGTACAATCGCTTGTCATACTAACATTCAATCCCACCGTTGATCTGTCATGCTTCGAGGGACAATTTGCACAAATATCAACTCGTCGCGGAGATGAAGACGGCTCACCACATCTACGCCTACACTAGGCATCCAGCAACAACAAACCCACTGGGAAAAATGGGGTCATTTCCCGTAGGAATGAAGTGCATCACGTCACTGCAGCTGCACCGCCCGTACGTTGCAAATCGTACCGAGTTGGCAGCAGAATGCCACTGCAGCAGCCTAAGCGTGTTTGTGGTTCGGCAGGTCGCGGCCTAGACGCGCAAACGCGAAAGGGATTTTACCTTTGCTTCCGCTCGCTAGCCACCCACACGGCAAGAGCGTCACCGCCAACGGCGGAAGAGGTTTCCGGATCTCGCGATCGCTGGGAAGCCGGGTTGGTAAAGGCAAGAAGAGAAGGGGTAAGGGATTGTGTGCGGCTGCGCGGTTGCAAAAAAAAAACACATCCCGATCGCCCTTTCGGGTTGGGCCAGTGAAAACCCGCGCAGATCCCGGCCACGTCAGTTACGAACCCGAGAGTCGACGCGTCGCGCGCGTGCTGTTCTCGCTTAAATAGATTCTACCTTACGATTACTCCGTTCTTTTTTTGTTTACTTATTTGTTTTGTTTTCTCGCTTCTCTCCTACGACGCACCGTTTCTTTTTTGTTTTTCGTGAACACGATTGTATTGTTTTCCATACATCGATCCTCCTTGCCGATTGGTTTGCGTTGCCGTTTGAAACCCTGTTCGTTTTTCCCTACTACCAGCCTCCGGATCTGGGTGTTTTTGCCATTTTTTTAAATATCTCTTACCTCACCCTCGGTTCGGCTAAAAGTGACGTTTCGTTGTTTTTGTTGCTACTGTGTGAGGAGAAATTGATTATTGGGTTTGAACGTTCTCTCCTTTACCTCTCTCTCTCTCTCTCTATCGTGCTCACCTGAATAACATCTAGAAAAATCAATCGTCACAATCAGAACGACGATCAATCAGGACACCGAGCAACAATTTGCAAACATCTCCTGCTCAAATTTTGCCGCCAGCCCGCCAAGTGATCATTGTTGTGGTTGCGAAAATGTTACCCAACATCGGTGCATATTACTGTCATTGGGGGAACTAGGCGTTAGAGAGTGTGCAAAGAATGTGACGGCTCGATTCTGTACCTGCCTATGCGCACCCACACGCCCAATTGATCGTCGAATCGTCACACCCACCCACACACTGGCACCGATCATCGCCCTGACGTGTCAGCAGCAAAAACCGGAGCCGAGGAGTGTTGTTTTTTCCCCCGGTTTTTGCTGTTTTATCACGTGCGATGAATGGAAAACAGGCCACAAAAATTCCACTCTCCGGTCGGCATTCCAAAGCCCGGTAGCTCACGCGGCAGGAATCACGGCAAACACCGATCGATGACCGACGATCACCGTTGGCTTGGTGTTTTGTGTTTTGGTGCTGCCTCCTGTTGTCGTTATCTGTGTAAGGATGCTGATAAAACGTCAAAATTGCGCCGTCAACGCCGTGCTGTAGCTTAATGGCGTGAGAAGAACGGCATCCACTCACACACCCGTCTAGGTGTGTGGGGAAAATGGTTTTAATGGGGGTGGGTGGCGTTATTTTCCCAGCATTTTCGATGCGCGAAGGTTACGGTCACTTCCAGGGCTGCGTTGTTTGACGTGTTAGTTGGCCACCCTGCACAAAATCTGGACGCGTGTGTTTTCCCCCACATCCACACCCGTGGAGGAGGCACCCTGTAGAGAAGGGGTGAGAGATAGGGACACCGGGTGGCGGCGCAGTAGTTTCGTTTTGGCAAGTGGCTGTGCGCACGCTGGTTGAGTGATTAAATCACCTTTAAAAATAAATTCCGATTTATCTGCTCACGTACACACATGCTATGTCCGCACACAAACACATGGTCTGACTGCGGGGGGGTTGGAGGCGGCATACCTATCGCCATCTTGTGTTTCTCCACCGTTCCCCGGAGGCGCACCGTTTTTTGAGGGAGCGTTGTTTTTAGTTCCGGTAGTGAACACATCAAACCACTGAACATCTGCATCTTACACGGGGGCTGGGGGTGGAATGCGGAGCGGAAGGGGTGAGAAAGTAAAATGTAATTGGCATTACTCACCCTCATCAACCCACCCCTAAATTCGCTGAAGCTTGAGGATGGTGCGCGAGTGTGTTAATACACGCTCGAAGTCGAATGACGTATCTCGCCATATCGCGGCCTCTCTAGAAAAAGGGGTTTGAGCACGAGGGGGTAACTGAATATTTTTGCAATTTTACAACCCCCCCTTCCCCCTCCCAGCTTGGTGTGCGTGTGCGAATTGGGAAACCCACTTCGAAAGGCGGCGCGGAACTGAAAGTCAACATTTTGAGAATCTTTTCGAGCGAGCTGAAGAATCCCAGAGTAGAAAACAAAAAAATAATAACACGTCTCTTATTTGCCGAAGCATCTCGCAAGGGTGAAGCAACGATACCGAGGGACGAATGGAGTGATTAATTCTGGTTCTGCAGAACTCACAAAACCCTCCAAAATTTCCCGAATCCAATGCAATTGGGTTGAGATGTTTAACTTTGGTTTACATTTCGGTAGGAAAACGAGTACCAGGAAAGAAACAAAACGACCTTGCGACCGTGCGATCGAACAGTGATTCTGTTTCCCTTGACGAAACCAAACGAATGTGAAATTCATCAAAACATAGATTTTCCTCCTGTGAGGTGAACAGTGCGTTTTGCACCAAAAAAGAAAGAGAGATAGAGAGAGAAAACACGAAAAGATAAAAAAAGCGAAAACCAACCAACGAAAACGCGAAACGAAGCGAAACTGGGACGCAGAGAACAGGACGATTAGTCTTCCCTCTGTCTGCTCCAGAAAGAAAAGCCAATAGCAATCGAAACAATAGCAAACAGGCTAACAACGACCGAAAAGCCAACAGCGTCAAGGAGTGTGATTTAAATTAGCGATGTAAAACCAGTTGTGAGATTGAGTCGGAAAAGAAAGCAAAAGCATAATCTGAACCATATACCATCGCACGCGCACACACTCGAGAGGCGAAGAGGGAACCACGAAGTTAGATCACAAGATAGAGGTGGCTATCGAACAATTCGAACTCCTCCCGCTCTCAATCGAGAGGAGTATGGATGCCAGCGAGTTCGCCAACTTCATCGCCCGGGAACTGCTAATGGAGCAGGTTAGCCAGGGGTTGGGGATCTTGTTTGAAGGTTCAAACCATTGATCCTAATAAGCTTATGTCTGTGACACATGAAACACATTGATCTTTACTTCTATTAAGTTCACGTATTTGACACATCCAGAAGTCTTTGACAGCTCTTTTCTTTGACTATTCCCCTCCAAAGTACTGCTGCAGTGCTAATCAAGGACTTCTTCTCTCTGTACTTGCAGTTCGGGGTGCACAGCGGTGTGCCAACGCTCACCACGGCAACTCTGACGCCTACGACGCTGAAGACCATCGAGCAGACGTTCATCGAGGCGACAAACGACGCCCAGATAAACCTGCCATACCAGGCCGGGTTCGTGCCACCACCGTATCCGATGGAAGAACACAGTCAGGACGGTGGCGTTAGCCAAGAGTCGCTCAGCTCCACCTCGAACGGGTCGTGGCACATCTCAGGCTCGCACGGGTACACTGCAGATGATCTCGACTCGAAGTCATCGGCTTCGCTCGAACAACCTCCAGCGGGTAGCAGCCTATCAGCACCGACCGGAACGCGTGCTCGACGTTCCGGGACCTCAGGTGGAAGTAGCAAGAGCGAAACAACAGGACTACTCGGATCGCTTGGATCATTCGCGATCGGTACGTCTGGGACGCCACCGGCCAGTAGTGCGGCTGGATCACGTGGTACCGGTAGTGGTGGTCGTCGTAACGTCGGTGGACGCAGACCTCACAAGCCGTCGAATCTGTCACCTGAAGAAGAGGAAAAACGCCGGATCCGGCGTGAGCGGAACAAGCAGGCTGCGGCTCGGTGCCGAAGGCGCCGTGAGGACCACACGAACGATTTGGTGGATGAAACGGATCAGCTCGAAAAACGCCGACAGTCGCTGCAGCATGAAATCCAACAGCTTCAGCAGGAGAAGGATGAACTTGAGTTTCTGCTCGAATCGCACCGAAAGAGCTGCAGCCTGCAAGCAGGAGCTCGACGCAGCCCGATCGAGCTGAAGCCCACCGAGCTGGAGGGGATCTCGCGGTTTGTGTTGCCTAAGATCAAAACCGAACCTGAGGAGGAATTCGCGCAACAGCAACAGCAATCCTCCCATCAGCATTCGAGCCAGCTCCAGGAACAGCTGAGTGACGCCTCCGAACACCAGCAGCCGGCACAGCCGAGCTCTCGGCCAAGTACTAAGAAGTAAGCATCTGCAAAAGTCCTTCTGGTTATGGAGTGTTTGTGACGTAGTTATTTTCGTGCGTAGTTGCGTTTGATATATGTATCCAACGAATGATTATCTCACCACACGCGATGGCATTTATTGCACATATGAAACTTCATTACTTATACTTTATTAAAAAAATCATATATTTAAGGCGGCTTTATTATTTAAGGGCGGGGTAATGCTAAGAGCTTCTGGCTTGTGTACTGTATGTGCCTTTGTTCAATGTTATTAAAAAAATCTTAATTTAGAAATAAGTGATTATCTACAACACCAGTATCAGTATTATCAGTTTAAAGTTCGGACTCTCCTGAATCCTTTCAATCTATAATGCGATCTTTAAGTTTCGTTTTGACGTAAAACGGTTACTACTTGCAACATTAGGGGTGTCATTGTTCGACTCAAATGCGGCGTGCGATATATTTATCCGAGGATTAATTATTTCACGACATAAAAATGAGCTTTATTGAACACCCAAAATTCCTTTAAATATGGTTTATTACACAAACATAGATGTAAGACGGTTTTGTAGTTAAGCTTCTGCTACCTGCTTTTAGCTTTTGTATGTATGTACGTGTCTGTTGTTTATGTGCAAATATTTCCAAAAAAAAATGAACTAAGAGAATCTCAAAATACCATGTCAGTATTATCAGGCCTCAGTTTAGGCTCGCTTGTAAAATATGTTTTTTAGGTTTTGTTTCGACGATAAAATAGTAAAGCTTTAAGATAATAAGTTCAACACGATTCTACAAGAATAGAGAATACAAGTAAAAACATTCACGCAAACCATACTACATGGAGCCTATTGCATCTATAGTTCAGCTGGAAATCAAGTCAGAGATTGCATGCAAAGCATATGACATCACGTCTGTTGCAACCCATCCCTTCATGTCAGCATATCATGCATCGTGCTTGCACTTAACCGGGGCATTATATGCGAGATGATGAGGTAGGGGTCCTCTGGCCGTATACTGTCCAACTGGGAAAGCTCATTCGACACAGTCTCGGTTGGTCGTTTATGCCGCACGTAGGGCAATAGTTACACTCTAATTATCTGAAACATCTTGTCGGAAGAGCTTCTCGTATCTAGTATATGGTAAACGGTTGGATCCACACATTCGTGACTGACAAATGCTCTCTTTTCTCTGCCATTTTAGGATCAAACTCCCGACGATCATGAGCGACAGCCTGGAGACGCCAACACCGACCAGTATCCTGGCCCCACTAATGGCCGGGTTCGGTACCAGCAAACCAACCATGGTGACGTCGGTGGTGGCCTCGATGGCGGCTTCGATGGCAGCGAACAGTGTTCGACCGGCACGACCTGACAGCCTGGACGTGAAGTCAGCTGCCCAGTACCCACTGCTAACCCGCTCGGACGTTACGGGGGCGATGGGAATCTCGACGCCCTCGAGCGGGCTCTTCAACTTCGAGAGCCTGATGGAGGGCGGTACCGGTTTGACACCGATTGCCGCCCCGATCACCTTCCCACCGAACCGGAATCCGCTCGAGTTGATCACACCGACAAGCACGGAACCGTCGAAGCTGTGCAGCCTGTAGGAAGCGGCAAAGAGCTGGCCGCGAACGCCACTGTTGCCTTCCGTGGCACTGCGCGTAGAACCCGTTTCACGCTTGGTAGCACCTAGCACTTGGACCGGCAGATAGCGCCCCTCATCCGCAGATCTACCTCCGGGAGGCCGGGAACGATCCAGGGTGTCAATGAGAGTTCACCACGACTCCGCACGTGCTGTTAGGAGATGTTTAACGCATCTGCCAAACATGGATTAAGAGGAGAGACCTCAGCGCTCGCAAAAGGACAATGTGACAAATGACAAAGGGGATAGTGTGTGCATTAGCTATCATTTTGATCCTGATTCGAATCATGCTACGGATTCGGAATTTTTGATGAATCTTGCATGCATGCGAGAGAAATTATTGCTCAAAACAGAATGCCGTCGAATGGCTTTTGAGGGCCTTGTTTTATTCACTAACAAGATTTGTTAGCAAAGAAGTAGGCATCTGGCATGCCCCGACTAGCATCGGGGATGACAAGTTCGCTTGACTGATACGCGCACACTGGCAGAAAAGAAAATGAGATAAACGGGCTACGCATGTCGAGGAAAGACCGCATTCTCAGTCTTATCGCGCATGAGTAAAGCCAGTAAACTTTTTAATACTTGCAACTTTGCTAACACAGCAAAGATAAATTTCCGCTGAACAAACAAAACTGGTCTCGATATCAAATCAACGTTGCTTCACTAAATAGGAACAAAGCACTTGATATGTTTCATCAGTTTTCAAATATGACCCCTATTTGCCAGCTCGTACATAACGTCTCATATAAATATGAGATACTGTATTTGAGCGATCAAAGGAAATGCTTCGAAAAATAACGTGATTTTTATCAGCAAATTTTATAACAAAATTATTTTTTAATTGTAGTTTTAATGGGTCATGTGCTGATATGTTTGAACCGTATCAAGTATTGTTGAATCTGGTCAATTATAGAATGAGATTTCATTGATGAATGAAATCCCATTAATAGGGCAAAAGCTCACATTTTATTATGTTTTTTTAATGACAAATCATGCATTATGATTTGATACTGCTGAAAGTGGATTTTATTTTAGAGGGCCCTTCCAAACAAACTGTACATGTCGGTTAGGGTGCCTCCGTTGTATGTCCCGAATACCTTACATCAAATGATACCTGAAGCTTTTCTTTACATATAATAAACATTTTCTCACGTGCGATGTTATGGCATGATGATCTTTTTATGAAGGATTTGCCTTCGACGCGCCTTCGGCGGACCTTGGCGTTGGTGGAGTAACTATAAATGATAATATATAGGACGCTGTTATCATAAGCTCGATCCACATTCGCAAGCAACTACTTTACATGGCATCTGAAACATCCAAATGTGTAACGTCTGTCGCAACAACGTGCAATCAGTGGCTGATAAGAGTCTAGAAGGAAAGTCCCATGGGAACTCAGCACCGCAATAGGGGTTTAACGCGCAAGCTCGCCGCAAGAATAGGATAGTGGTTCAATGCCTAATCCGTAATGCCTCAAATAGCGATAATAATAGTAATACGTTGTAATATTACCTTGTACTAACGAATAACGAAGGATGATTGTGGTTTTCATAGGATTACGCCGGTGTGTACGCCGTAAATGAACCAGAGTGAGATGTAGAGGGCGTTAGTGTACAGATTCCGAGGCAGTTGGGTACGACTGGACACTGCTTGTCCCGAAAATCGAAATGTATGCGTCAATAAAGGAGGAGAATCAGTATATGTAGCTGCATATATCTGCAAGATAAGCTGAACGGCTGGATAGACACATAACACAACCCAAAACTAGTTCGCTGGAAACGAAATTGGAGCGAAACATAAGCCAACCGCAAGCGAAAGAGACACTTTTTAATTCTAAGAGAGCGAATACCGTGATATGCAATTTTTTTCTTTCTTTTTCGTTTGCGTTGTACACCTACATACATTTAGGGCAAAACTACATTCATGATAGTTTTTTCTTCTTCTGCTGGCACGCGTCAACGGCTAACGTGTATCATAGGAATTCATTGACAAGAATGTTTGGAAAGTCCTGACGGATAGTAGAAGGGGCGCAAAAAAGTAGAATAAAAAAAAGCATGCAGTATCATGCAGGCCGGACGCGGACAGGCACATAGAGCATATTTACAAGCGTTTATACATATACATATATATATTTTTTAACATATACTACTATTACTACTTCGGTGCCAGATTGTGATTTGCCAGTTATGCACGCTGCCTGGGCAACGATTAGGATTTAGGTGTCGAAAGACGGGACGGTCCGTTCCCTCGCGCTCGTCGAAGCACCCGTGAAGCATGTAACTTTTACGTTAATTCCCTGTCCTGTAATTTGGTTCCAAACTTAGAATTTCGCTCAGAGGAATACCTAATAAAGAGGAAGTTATATTGAAAACGAAATATTGGCCTTACTTTATTGCTGATAGCTACAATGTAGCAGTTTTGGGGAACGGGAGGTATTAGCTTGAAAAGGACAATTCATCTGAATGCTCTTGAAGCTGGTAATTACACGTGTTTCGCTTGATGATCATCTTTATCCGCCATCTCGCGCGCAAAACTAAACGAACACTTCAGGTATGGTGTACTGACGTTGGTGTAGGCCTTTGGGTTTCGTAAAATTTTGTTCTCCAAAGCAGTCACATATTGGCCAGCAAGCAATCCAAGGATCCGCAGGGCGTGTAATATTTTTTTACTGCAGGCACAGCCTACTACATTGCTCATAAATTACTTCTCGTCTTGCAAGCTAGCAATCTCCTGTTCGTCCTTTGATGGAGGCGCACTATGCATAATCATTCATACGTCCATTTATACATTCAAAGCTGAAACTGAAAATAATAAAGACTCCACAAGACGCCACACCAGATAGGGGTTTTTGTGTGTTTGGTTTATTGTTTTCCGCTTACTTTTGCTTTACTGTTAATGACGTTAGGTTACTGTGGTCGTGCACTGTTACATTTCTGTTGTTGTTTAAAAATTGCTAAGGTGCTTGATTATTAGATTTTGAATTTTACTCTAGCTATGATTCCGTCAAATCGATTACGCTACCTATCTAGAATTGATTCAATCGCGCCGCGACATGCGCAAGCCGCTTACACACACGCCACGCCGAGACGGCGCGATGAGTTGGATCTGATGAGCCAGGGTCCTTTCGAGGAAATTTTTTTTCTTTTGGGACGAACCACCCCCTTCCTTCCTTCTAGGGATATCAGCCCCACATCGCGCCGATCCCGTGAACGCACGGTAGCGACAACTTTACAATAGCTACTCGGGTGCCGTGGTGTGTGTGCGCGAGGATCTCTTTCAAGCCCACGCCCCGGAATGGATCAGCAGTTCCTAAAGGGATTATCTTTTTTTTGAGCGAACAATCCACGCACAATCTCATGCTTATATCCCAATGCACACCCTTTTCCCGGAGGGTTTTTTTGTTTGCAATGCGATTGCTCTCGATATTTGTCTCCAAAAACGAAACAACACCACCGGGACGACCGGGTGTGGCGTATCCTTCGTATCGTTTGCCGGTGAAGGATATCTGCCAATGTCACTACCGTCGACCTCTCGCATGATATGGCGAACGATGCATTTTTTTCTATCTTTCTCTCTCTCTCACACACACACACACATACAAGAACAGACACACATTCATACGAGACACCTCTGCCGTCCTACACCTCGTCCTACGTTACGTACAATCCCGCGGCGCTGGTACCCAATTACGTATAAACGACTAATAATAGCTGATTCTGCACCACGCCTCGCAAGGAAGGAGCCGTTAGCTGAGTGGTTATCAACCCGACACGCTCTACCAAATGCAAGCAAATTGCATGTCCTCTTAAAACACCACAAAAGCCGTCCAGGGGAAAAAAACGAAAATATACACCACAATGGTTTAACCAACGATTAGATAAAAAAAATTAAATAAACAAAAGCAATAACGCTTCCTTCCAGGAAGGTGGAATGAACGGTGGCACGCCTTGGCGGCCTTCTTTCCAGGATGGCAACTGGGTGCAGTGGTGCATCGTTCCTCTAGCCCCCGACCCCGCCCGAAACTCGATCACATTCGAGCACGGTCTCGTTACCATAAATTCGTATATTTTCTATTAAAGCTATTGACTCATCTCGACGGCTGCTAAGGCCCGTGCCCGATTGCGGTTCGCCCTCGTGTTCGTTTTCGTCCAGTGCCGCCCTTTCGATGGCCAACCTTCCCCGCTCGCCACGATCCGCGATAGCTTGTCGTCGTAATATCTATCAGTATATGTATGCCTATATAAATATATATATATATATATATATATATATATATATATATATATATATATATATATATATATATATATATATATATATATATATATATATATATATATATATATATATATATAAATAAATATATATATATATATATATATATATATATATATATATATATATATATATATATATATATATATATATATATATATACACATATATATATATATATATATATATATATATATATATATATATATATATATATATATATATATATATATATATATATATATATTTATAAATATATATATATATATATATATGTTGGCTGAAACGGCCGTCCTGTTTCGTGTCGTGAGCATGCCTCTTTCTGATACCCTTTGGGTGTGCATATGGTGCTCACGTGTACACTGATCCACGTGTTCACCAAATGATTGATGCGGTCTGTCCTTAAACCTCAAACGAATAGCGAGCACATTTAACTGGAAATTAAATTAAGGGGAATACACAAACTGGAAGGAACCACCGAATTCGAGGATGCCGAAATTGATCCGCGTGTCGCCTAAAAACCTGCACTGTCCTCTCTGTCCGCGTTTTATATATATATGAAAGACCATTTACGACCGCTCGGTGGTGTTCCGGCGGTTGAAAATCGTGAACAAGAGGGAAAAAGCGACTCTCCCCACTCGGCACCGTTTTGCAGTCGTGTAAATGCTAGAAGGTCCTATCGTGTTTATCATCTATAAAGGCTGTTTCTTTTTTTTTCAACGAGGATTTCGAGACGTTCGCCCACGCCACAACCGCGTACTGGGCAGGAGATAATGTGATCCTCCTGGTTCGGCGGCATGAAACTCCTCCTCGCAGCTGGCCGTGCCTTCACAACATCCAGCCCGGGCTAACCGGCAGGTGGCAAGGACAACATCCGGGTCACAGGCGGATCTATATCTTTTTGGCACCAAGCTTCATCGGTCCGCCACCGGGTCCGGTTCGGGCTGCTCGTTTCGCTTCCAGCTCGCGTTGTCGCTGCATCTTCTTTTCTTCGCGTTTCCGGCGCGCCTCGTCCATTTTCGCGTTTCCTGTGGCCATGAATGATGGTAGGATAGGGAGAAAAAGAAGAAAAAAAACGAAACAAAACAAGCATGAGAAAGCGCAAGTTAAGGATCGTGTGGGCGTGCGAGTGCACATGAGGCGTGGACGGTGTAATTTGTGGGAGAAAAAAAAGAAGAAAACCCCTTCACAGGATCAGCGGAAGGAAACAGAAAACCCCTAAAACAAACGAAAGGATACGACCGATGTACGATACAGCAAGTGAATGTTTAACGCAAGTGACATATTTAAACGATGTGGAATATCTAGGAATACTTAAAAAAAAAAAACAAGACGTATAGGTTGTGGACTTAAAAAACGAAAGGGTTAACGTAAAACACGATGCACGATGCAGCGTGAAACAAAACGCAGGAAACCGTAGGAGAAGAATAAAAAGGAGAAAACCGAAACGAATCAACACCTGCATCAAAAAAGCACTTACGAACATGGCGTGTGTTGGATGGAAAGATGAGAGATGAAAGAGCGTTCGATGAAGCACTACATTTACGCTTGCCGAAGGGCACGTGGCAATCCCACATGAGGCACGATCGAGAACATTGCGGTGAAAAGCGAACAAAACCACCATTTTCCAACCCGTGTCGGTGGCAATGGCGATGGTGGTGACGATGATGAGAGCGTGCGTGTGATAGGATGGGTGGTGAACGGCAACTGACGGTGGCAAGGCTAAGCTAGGTCGGTGAAGGTGGCCACGGTTACGGCCGGTAGCTCAGTAGCCCTTTCGCCGGTTGTGAAAATGGTTTCTCCGGTGCAGACTGTGCACGATCGCGTCTGCCCAACACCGGAAAAGGAGAAGTAAATGCGTGTGGAATGAGAGGAAGAAGAAGAAAAACAGATGTGAAACATGAGTAGATGAAGGATTTACATTCAATTCCGGACGGATGAGGGACGTTTTCACGATGAACGAGAAAGAGAGGGAGAGAGGGCAACAACGGACATGACGCAAAATAAAAAGAAGTGGAGCAAGCCCGAAGAGAGAGAGATAGAAGGAGAGAAGAGAGAAAAGAAGAAAAACACCGCATTATACTTCTAACAGGGAGCCACTTCGAGACCGAATCTCGGTGGGCTTTCGAAAGGACATTCGTCCTGTCCTAGCGTGACCGCCTCATACCTGTGCTGGGTTCGTCGAGCGGTTCGAAATCCCCGTCCCCCCAACCATCGCCTGGACTGCCACCATTATTCCAGCTAGTCAGCTGATTGCTGCCACTGTTTGTGCCGCTGTTTAGCAGATTGTTCATGTTCTTGAGCGCGATCATCTTGCTCGGGCTGCTCGTATGGTTGGCCAGGTTGTTGTTGGTGTTGTTGTTGCTGTTGCTCGTGCTGGTGCACGTGCTGCTGCTGCTGCTGTTGTTGCTGCTCGGCTTCACCGTGCTGCCCGTGCCCGTGGACGAGCTGGTCGTGTTGTTGGTCGTACTGTTGCTGCTGCTGCTACCCCCTCGGCCCATCACAACGCCACCGGCATTGCTCCCCATCGCCGAAACTGCCCCACTCGCGTACATCGAGCCGGTGTGAACGTTCGCCATCCGTGACGCTTCCTTCTGCTGCGCCTGGTTGTGCTCGTCTTCGTCCTTTTCGTTCAGTTCCGCTTCGTTCTGTGGGGAGGAGATGGGTTCGCCGGATGTTAGAGAGGTGTGTCAGCTAGCCAGCTCCACCGTGCACCGCTTACCGGATCCTCCTCGAGGCTGCCCCAGTCCTCGTTGTCCCAGCCGTCGCGCATGTCGCTTACGCTGCCGACCATGTTAAGGGCTGGGTTCAGCTGGTTCGAGGTGCCAGCCATCGGGCTGCTCGGATCCTGCGACGTCTGGAGGGGAAGGTGCGCAAAACGAAGGGTGCAATAAAGGATACACAAAAAAATAAAAGAAAACAAGAAAAATCATAAATGGAAGCAAAACGGAAAATGCGGCATGCACAACTCACGTCCATATCGCCCCAGTTCTCCTGGTCCCAGTTGTCCGGCCCGTAATCGCTGGCCGATGCCGACGTGTCCGCACTCTCGTGCTCCAGCGAGGTCATCGACGTGACGCTGCTGGTCGTCGTGGAAATACTGCTGCTCGACGGTTGCTCTGCGGATGAGGTGTATTTTTTCGTTATTAACACATGTGGCATTAACGTGGCGCGGCGGTTTTGTTTTAGGGCGCGAGCCAAATCGTTTCGAACAAAATCGAACGCAAAAAACGTCAAACACGCCTAAAGCAAGTTGGCTAGCGAAACGGAGACGTGTTGAACGTGTAAAACAAAACGCTAACGAAAAAAAAACACGCGCTAAATTAAACTAGGCTTCACGAGACGGGTGATTCGACAAAACACACGAATTGGGAGGAGGGCAGAGAAATCGCCGCAGGGAATAGGAGATGGAGGGGGTTAAGTGAACGGTGCGAGGCAGCAGTTTGCTACATACCCAAAGAAGCAGGTTTACTCAATGTTTTACCCGTTAGCGGTGGCCGCGGTCGGGCCGTGTCGCTTTGGCTGCGGTAGAATTTGGCGGTAACGGCCGTAACGGCCCAGCCGGCCCACGTGGCGGCCGCATTTCCGAGCGACGGTGTGGCCGTATGCACGTCGGCCTCTGTGAAGCGCAAGAAGGAAGGTTTCTTTATTACTATTGGCCACATCGTAACCGCAACCGGAAGGCCACTTACCCATGCTTTCGCGAAGGCTCGGATCTTCGGACACCTTTTCCAGCTTGCCGAGAAAGCCCCGGATCGTCTTGAAGGCGGGATCGCGCACCGACTTCTCCGGATCCATCGTAAGCGGGCAGAGCGCGGGCAGGATGCGGGTGGCGACCTCGTTCAGCAGGAAGTACTGCTGCGTGGCCGCGAGAGCCAATATGCCGGCCACTCGTGACGGTGGAAATGGATCGCGCATCGCCCGGATGAAGGCGGAAACTAGGACACGTTGCCGAACCTGAAGAGAACAACGGTCGGATGTAGAGCGCATGTACGCTGGGGAATATTCCGAGCGATGGGTTTACCTGTGGGTGTAGATGGGGCGCTATTTTCCCCAGACACACAGTCGTGTTCGTGCGAATACCGCCCTGGTCGTCTCGCGATTGGAGCCGCGCAAAATGGCGCAACACCTCCACGTTCAGATTGTTATAATTCAGCTTCGGCGCTAGGTGGATGATTGACTGCAAGAGAGAAAAATGTGTGAGATCAGACACGTACTTAATCCAACCGGCTTTTGCGCTTACCTTCACGGTTTGCTCTCGAATGGTCGGATTGGTGTCTAGGAACCCGTGTGCGATCTGCGGAAAGATCTGATCGTTCACCACGTTCGGTTGCAGGTGTGAGATGAACAGATCGAGCTGTTGCAGCAAGCGGGACCGCGTCACGCGGTCGGTTGACGCGAATAGCTTCACCACGCACGGCACAATGCGCTTCTGATACTCGGCTTCCTCCAGCAAACGTCCCAGCTACAAGTTGGTGATGGAATAAGCAAGCAAAAGGATGTATTAGCGAGTGGCGAGCACGTGGCTCGCGAGAATGACTCACCTTAAACATTGGTGCAAGCACTGCAGAACCAGCATCGCCATACTCGTAGGCCGTAATTAGCTGGGGAAGAATTTTATGCCTACAAAATAGCATATGAAGCACAAAGCCCTCGATTAAAGACACATTCCGGAACGGTTGATGGCGTTACCAAAGCGTTACCTGCACACGTTAGCAGGAAAGTTGTCGATCTGAGCCGTTAGTGCGCTGAAAAAGCGCATCTTTTCCACCTTGTCCTTTATCTGAATCTCTTCTAGGAACAGTAGCGAGTCCACCAGATCGTTCTTGAAGAATCCACCCGGCTTGCGGCATTTGGTGATGACATCGGCCGGGTTTGGCCGACTGGCCGGTGCTGCACCGACGAGCTCGCAGTAGAGCGGAGCCAGCGATTTAGGGATCTGTAGCGAGAAGAGTGCCATTAACAAGCTTCCCCGTCAAAATGGACCACCAGTCGGTGACTCTAGTTACCCCCTCGATGTTCTTCAGGTTGCCACGCGTCTTCAGTGGCCCGTTGAAGGACTCCCACACCAGGCAGCCCAGTCCCCACATGTCGCTCGAGCACTTGGTCGCAGTCTTCAGCTTGTTCGTGTCGCTCTTTTCCGGCGGGTCGTATATCTCGAGCGTGGGAGGAATTTTGATAGGCGGTGCAACGGCCAGGTCAGCCGATGATACGTACTCCAACCCACCCAGCTTCCACTCGCCCGACGTGTTGACGAACACTGACCAGACGGACACGTTGTTGTGCCGCAAATTGCCATCGTTGTTCAGGAACGACAGGGCGCGCTATAAATACGGATAGACGAGGGCATAAGGTGTGGGAAGGTTAATAAAGGAGCATAAGTGGAATTAGGACGCCACCGGAAATGCATGCCCCTTCTCCCGGGCCGGCCCGAACCCACTGTTTCCGGTTCACTTGCCGTGCGTGAACATGAGCACATATGTTAGAAATGGGTCGGGCCAAATCATTACACCCGTCGTACCCGGACACATGCGGACGCCTTTGGTTGATTGGTGCGACATAGAAAAAGCATGCCAAAGCATTACCGTGATCTGGAAGATGCCCCACGCCAGGTAGAGGTCCCGCTGGGGCCCTTCGGCGGCCAGCTTGCTGACGTGCGTGCCGAGCGGCTCGACTGGTTCGGTCGCTACGTACAGGACCTTGTCCGTTTCGAGGCTGTCCAGGAACTGCAGGATGCTGGGATGGCGCAACGTTTTCAGCCGCTTCACCGCGGCCTTCGCTAGCTCGAGCTTGATGTCCGTACCGTTCCGGATGTCGTATGTGAACACGGACACCTCATCATTGGTCGCTTTCCGCTTGCCACGGTGCAGGCTCCAGATGCTCTTGGTGTCGAACTGTTGCACGGGATCGCCGATTTCATACGGGAAGTCTTTCGACGAATCGCGAGAGAAAAAGGACCACATAACGCACACACACACACACACACACACTAGCACACGCGCGCGCACGCCTACGGTCCCTCGTAGGTTTAATCTGTGTCCTTATCGGTCCTGCTGCGAAGGATGGAGGGTAACCGATACACGTACGGTAAGGGTGGCGGATGCCTTCCGCTTCCGCTCCAGATGACCACTATTTACCTACCGAGGTCGCAGTTTCGGTCACTTCGCTGGGGTAATCGAGTGCAAAATGCAAACGCTGCTAGATCAAGCCGAATCGGGAGGGCTTTTCACTGCGCGAAAATACGATTCGTGTTTTGTGTTTTCACAGTTTTCCTGCTGGCTGCGGTGAATATGAAAATTTTCTATGCATTTGACAGCATGCGCCTGTTGGTGCGTTTTTATCTGCGAGTTCACAACTTCGAACTGTATTTATGATTGTTTCGAATTTTATCACCACTGAAGCTATTTAATGCATTTTTAGCTTATCTATCGCAAAAGATTGCACCATATAATGGTAGACAGCGCTTGTCGGGGTGTTAGAGAGCGATTGGTTTATTTATAATAAAATCACCGTTTGTTCGACGTACACTTTTGTAGGATCAAATGTATATGTTATGTATGCTTGCCACGTCAAAGAGCTTTCAAACTATCGCCAATCAGCTGATGTGATTGCTAGGATCCGTGGCGCAGTAAAAGCTCAGCATATGGAACAACAAATGGCAATTTTGAGATTCCGTCCCAAATGCATCCTAATGCAACTGTAAAAGTCCCAGCGCAACTAATGGAGCAGATCTTTTCTGCATAAGCAGTTAGCAGGGATTTTGGAATATCGTTACACATACCGTACATTTCATTACACGTGCAGTATAATGGGAATCCTTGGAAGTTAAATCGTTTCTTTTTTTCAGTTTAATACGAATTTTTATTCATTTTAAAATATTTTATTACCCATTGTTTCATAAACACAAGCACAATCACCGATAGTAAAATAAAATCAGATAGAAAATAAAATTCAAATAATACAGTAATACAGTACTTAAAAAAATAAAATTTCATGAGATAAAAAAACGGTCCATTTTATGTACCAGATGCTGCTACGGGGGCATATGCATACACACAGCATAATCGTTCGAAAATTCGTCCGACTAATATGCATGCAGCAGCGGGCTCCCCCAAAGGTAAAGTAAATCCAATTGCAAAATAAAAGCCAATATATAATTTTGCGTGGGTAAGCTAGGCAAATTGCCGTCGACGGATTGGTCATTTGATGCCATCCGATCAACTGGCGTGCAGTCTAGAGCTTGGATTTACTAGCGGTAGCAGCACTGGCGGCTAATTGTCAGGATGGTTCTGTATTGTCCGGTTTGCTGGCCGCAATGTTACGATTGATGCTACGAGTGGTCGCGTCGTAGCGTATATTCATCGTATTTGCGTTACCCGCCTCAAGTGTGTAGCCAATCGATTTGTAGAATGGTATCAGCTTATCTTTGCAGTCCAGTGACATCTTGTAACAGCCTAATTGTTCCGCCAACAGGCTCACAGTCACGACGATGCTATGGCGGAGATAAAAAAGAGTTATTCGTTTCATTATCCCACGTGGTCCGAACCCAACGAGTGAGAAATTGGACATACAGTTTCCCAAGCTGCTTGCCGCGATAGGTGTCGTCAACCACCACATCCTCGAGCCTGCCTCTAGTGGCGCAGCCATGAATGAACTTGCGCTCCAGCACCAGGGTGGAACTGCCGATGATTTTGTCGTACCGAGTGTCGACAATTACCGTCACGTAGTAATCGCCACTGGCTCGCATTTGTGCGAAACGATCTGCAAAGATGTTGGAGGATAAGATGAGCATATTAATGTTTGTTCCTTCTCAGGATAAGGTTTGCTCGATTGTACGAACTTACTAAGGAATTGGGTCAACGAAACATCGCCTACTTTAGTCAGCTGGGACAAAATCTGCAGGAAACCTCGGTGAAAGTCGCCTGATTGCAGAGGCCGTACCTTTAGCCATGTCTCGCCAGGTATCGCAGCGGATATGCGCGGATTAAAATTTGCAGGAGAACGAAAAAAGTCCAGGCTCAGCAGCAGGGAGGGATCGTACAGCGACAATTCCTCCTACTCCGCCCAAGCACAGTTACCAGGCATTAGAAAAGCGGAAGAAACCAACACAAGATAAGAAACCGGAAAATCATTAGCTTGACCTTGACCAGTTTCTTCCGCAATTGAATGTCAACCACATGCTTTCGAATCGGGTGTGTCTGATATAGCTCTTAAAAGAATGAACATTTTTCTTTTTTTTTGTATACAAGCCCTCCCATTCGGATGCCACGTAAATGTTGCGAAAGCGGAACCACATCCCCTCCACTTACCTCCGACCGCGGACCGCCCATCACGAGAAAGGATTGCACAAATTTCAAATGAAAGCAACCGATCCGAGGCTCGCGTGGATCGTGGCAGGCTTCTGGTTTAATTAACGGAAGCTGGAGTCAACTCGTTTAAAAATCACACTAGAACATTTTACCCGCACCCACAACTAAGCTGCTCAGGCCGTCACTATAATAAATAAAAAAATAAACAAAAAACAGCCCAGCTGTCCTGGTATGCGCCGTGCGCCACAACACACGCAACTGTCCCGAGAAGAACAAATTGCGCTCACGCTGCCAGCGTGGAGCGGTTAATGAATCGCGCTGGATTGGAAATCGAACAATGCGGTTGCTAAACAACTTTCTCTTTGCGGCACCGAAGTATTTGGCTGCCGTTCTGACGGCAAGCCTGCCGACAAGGCAGCTTTGCGTAACGCAACAAACAAGGACTTTGTTTACCAACCCGGAATGACAACTGCGTGCGATGAATAGCGCTACAAAATGGGTTTGAACCGAAATCGATATGTAGACGTGTAAAAACAGGAAATGAACACCATTTTATTCAAATTAGAATGAACAAAAAAGAATATTGTACATCAAAAAATCATGCTAGGATGGCAAGGCTCATTAACAATTAAATGACAGCATGATTCAATGCAGTAAGATTAGTGATTAATTTTTGATAAAAGGAGGAAAATACAACAAAGTAATCATTCATAAGTAATCATTCATTCAAACAAGTAATCATTCATTCAGTAATCAAGCGTATGCAGTACAATTATTTGTGCAGTTTGAAAATGTGTTATGCACATACTTTTCAAAAGATTTGTAACGAGCTCTCCTGGCAACCTTGCCACGATATAGATCTCCCACGTCACACGAAAGCTTACGAATCGCCCACAAACGTCAACAATAAGCCACGACAGCTGACAACAAAGTGAAAGTTGTTGGAAAACCCGTAACTGAATTTGTGACTGTAACTGTGCTCGGTTCAAATCGAATCAAACCCAAGATCGATCCGTGGTGCCGTGTGCCGTACAGAATATCATTTCCTACTTCGTTGGACCTTTGGTGCTCCGTTGCCCGTCATGGATGCGATGGAGGATTTGAAGCAGAAAATTGACCAGGCCAAGCGGATGGCTTCTGAGCTTGCGTCGCGTGGCGGTGAAAGGGAATTCACTGCCGGAAGGGAACGGATCGAGAAGATGTCGGCGGAGGTGGTCGATTCGAATCCCTACAGTCGGCTAATGGCCCTACAGCGGATGGGAATCGTTAAGGACTACGAAAACATTCGCAAGAAATCCGTGGCAGTCGTGGGTATGTATGAACCATAGCTCGAACGCATGGAAGAAAAGGCGCTTATGGGGGTTTAAATTATTTTTCCAGGCGTTGGCGGAGTAGGCAGCGTAACAGCTGATATGCTGACACGATGTGGCATCGGTAAGCTGTTGCTTTTCGACTATGACAAAGTTGAGCTGGCGAACATGAATCGACTCTTCTTCACGCCGGATCAAGCGGGCTTATCGAAGGTAGAGGCAGCCGCGAAAACGCTCAATTTCATCAACCCTGACGTGGCAATCGTAACGCACAACTACAACATCACCACGGTGGATAACTTCGATCGCTTTCTCGAAGCGATCCGGACCGGAGGTGTAGAACAAGGCACTCCGGTGGATCTGGTGCTCAGCTGCGTGGACAACTTTGAGGCTCGGATGGCGATCAACACGGCGTGTAACGAGCTGGCGCTGTACTGGTTCGAGTCTGGCGTGTCCGAGAATGCCGTGTCGGGGCACATACAGTTTATCCGGCCAGGCGACACAGCATGTTTCGCCTGTGCACCGCCTCTGGTGGTGGCGGAGAACATCGACGAAAAAACACTGAAACGGGAAGGTGTCTGTGCGGCCAGTTTACCAACCACAATGGGCATAGTGGCCGGGATGCTGGTGCAAAACACGCTCAAGTATTTACTGCACTTCGGCACCGTATCGGACTACCTTGGGTACAATGCAATGATCGACTTCTTTCCCTCGATGAGCCTGAAGCCGAACCCGACCTGTGATGATAAGATGTGCGTACAGCGGCAGCAGGAGTTTCAAGCCCGGCCGGTTAGCGAACCTTCGAACGCCGTTGAGGCCGAGGAAGAAGGACCTCTGCACGAGGATAATTTTTATGGGATTGAGCTGGTGGCGGCCGACGAAGATGCTCCAACGAGCGCTGGCAAAACGCCCGCCAAATCAAGCGAAATTGCAACGGGGCTGAAGCTGGCATACGACGCACCAGTAGTAAGAGATGACACCTCCACACAACTATCAACCGACAACGATGTCAGCCTCGATCAACTAATGGCGCAGATGTCATCAATGTGAAGATCCCGTTCGCATGGGATTTGAAATATGTATTTGTCTTCTTATTCTTAGATTGCTCAACAACCAGTCATGGTTAAGAGCTGCCTTGGTAAAGTGAATTTTTCGAACGGCATAACTATTTTGGTAGCTCTTGTTGCATTATTGAAGCGCGCGTTGTTATTAAAGTATGACGCGAAGTCCGAATTTCGGAATGTCTCGGGTGATATGATTTTGTTTTGCAATCCACCATGTGGTTTACGCTTGTAATCTGGGAGTTTTTTTTCCAGCTATTGGCTTCCGGGGAGATATAGCACTTAAAAACCCAGTGTTACAGTTAGACGGCATGGCTGGCTACTGCTCCTATTTTTACATGTAAACAGATAAATCGCTTCGCTATTGTTGAGCAATCTGGAAGGGGCATCAATTATCGCCGATTTTCCTAATAATTACGTTCATGATCGTGTATTTGATATATAAATATGTTTTTAATATATGTAACGCAGTATCTCGCACTATTTTGTGGCAAAAGCAGTTTCGTATGTTCTTCGTACCGGATCGAATTAAAATGTATTGTAATTGTCCGCAAAGAGGGAAAGCGTACGATGGAAAACGGATTTATGGTATTGTTTTTTTATTGTTCTTGTTTTATCACACACATACAAATATTTGTAAATACATGATATATACATACACAAATATATGTACTCTTAAATTTAGATATATATTTATGTATGTATATCTATACATATTTGTATATATCTATACATGCATAACAATCGCTTACTCCCCTTACTTAAAAAAATGGTAATAGAACAAAACTACAGAAATGAGTACGTAACGTTTTTCTTTTTCCACGCAAAACTGAAAACCAAAAGGAAAAAAAGGTCCCACAGAGAGTGTAATTTGGCGCGTCTGCTCGTCCCGGGTCCGGGTTCTTCTTCGCACATAGAAATGATAACAACCACCAACCTTGCGAAGCTCCGAGCTGCTGCTGTTCTATCAATGATTAATAGTTGCTTTAAGTTTTATTTCTCCGAATGTATTCCCATTTGCAAAACAAGAAATGAAGCGAAAATCAAGCACCATGCGCGCTCGGTTTCGCTCGCGAGCAAAGGACTGTCCACCGTGTTGCGCACCACGTGTTC